>NC_065507.1:34220784-34266245 GCF_006386435.1 Epinephelus moara | reverse complement strand
TGTGAAAGAGAAGCAGGCACCTTACTATTTACTGAATTGCAAAAACAGAGGCTGGAAATACTGAGATCAAACAATAAAACTAAGCAGTGCTGATGAAATATGAACCAGGATTCTGTTACTGCGTTGCCTTTGTCACGCGTACATTTTTTCCAGAACCATATTTTAGCTTACTGTTTAACTGTAATTCAAGATTGTTTGTTATCAGCTGGCAGCCACATTGTTTCCTTTGTCAAAATGGCCAAGTTCACATTATGTCAACCACCAGCGGGAGTGTTTATTGGTCTAGTGCTGCATTCAAGTAGTTGTAGATTTTATCACCTCTTGAGCAAAAGCAAATGCCACAGCCCTGTACTTCTGTTTCTTCCTTCACGAAGCACCAATTTCAAAAGTGTTGGTTGCTTTCTACTGCATAGACAGCCTATTTTTATGCGAAGACCATCTTTCCAGCTATGAAATTCTTCTTTAAATAAATGCCTTGTCTTCTTCAGGTGAGCGCTCTGCGCTTTGGTAAGGAGGTTGATGGGAAGTGCCACAGTCTGACAGCATCGTACATTCGCGCACAACGCCACAGTGACCCCAGCGTGCCTGTATGTCGCTTCTATGAGGTAAGAAGTCACCTAAATTTATCCAGCTCTGACCAGCTGGTATTTTTCAACTAAAGTGGAAGTAGACAATTTGTATCAAAAATTATTAATGATAATATCTCCTCGCAAAATAACATCACTCAGATGATACTTAACAATGAAAATAAGTGTCTGAAGAGTGTAAGGGTGTTACTGTTTGTGAAATTTTACTTTCTTGTTTACAGAAATACAGAATACAGAATTTTCAACCTATAGTCCCTTCAATCAATGTGATTTATTCGCTTTGTAGTCAGTTTTAGAGAATGTGCATGAATCTGTCTCTTGTTTCCTTGAACGCCCCCATTGTTCTGCTTTTTATCTGTAGGAGTTTGATTCAGTTGGTAGACAGGTGCCTCTTCCTGCTGGCATCTACAACCTTGACGACCTGAAGGACTATGGCAGGAGAAAAGGCTGGTGTCCCTACTATCTGGCGCGCTACTCAGTATGTTGCTCTACAGACTTTTGCACACATGAAATGTGTAGCCTGGTGTGAAATGTTTTTTTTTAAAAAAAGTTTCTTATCAAGAGGAACATTTGGTGGCATACAAATATGAAGATAATCTGAAACAGTTACTCCTTACTGAAATAATGTCATAATATTTGACGCTGTTCCACAAAGGTTGGTGTCGTATCTCTTAGTTTGTCACGTTTACTGTCTGCTGTCTTTATCTCCTCTCAGATCCTGCATGCTAACATTGTGGTGTACAGTTACCACTACCTGCTGGATCCTAAGATAGCTGACTTGGTGTCCAAAGAGCTGGCCAAGAAGTCTGTAGTGGTGTTTGACGAAGCTCATAATATAGGTGAGGACATAAACTCAGTTTCATATTAAGATTTAGGGCCGTCACACAGTCTAACAATCACAAAAATGTGACATTATTTTTGTAGTTCTGCTAATTTTACCATAATCTTAAGATCGGCTAATGTGGGGATGACTCAGTGGCGAGTTTCACCACAATGCTGCATGCCGTGCAAAACTGTTTACCTTCGCTTTCGTGCAGAATATCAGGGAATTGCCTTGCACAGTCTTTAGCAGTAACTTTTGTTGGTAAATTTGGCACGTTTGTGTCACACATGTCTCCATATACACAACCAGAAACAAAGAGGTGAGTTTGGTGACGTTATACGGGGGACTGCTATGATTTGTGAAACTCATGGCAGACTACGATGATTCAGTCAAATGACTCAAAAGCTGCAGTGATTGGACAAAATTACAGCATTGTGCAGAATTCACAGAGATAGGTTGTAATGTCCAGGAGGGGCTGCTTAATGTTAAACTTTAATTCGTCCCATCTTTTCTTCCCACACCTCTTTGCCACCTCTTTGTGTCTTTCCCTTTCCCTCAGACAATGTGTGCATTGACTCCATGAGCGTGAACATCACCAGACGAACACTTGACCGCTGCCAGACCAATGTGGACACTCTTCAGAACACCATACACAAGTAAGAGGCTGCCTGCAGAAAGTGTCCTGAAACATTCAACTCATTAAGTGCATCTCAGTTATATTACTTGTATTGTTTCCTCATGTCTTAGTCCCCTCGTCTCTAAGGAAACAACATTTGAAGAGAGAAGAGACGTCTTTTTCTTTAACATCTCTGTAGTGTTTGGTGGCTTTTACTTGCTCACATATAATCTAAGAAAAATATAAGAGGCACAGTGAATTCAGCCAGTGGCTCGTAACATGACACAACACAATGTTAAATTGGTCTACATTACTCATTCCTCTTAAAATGGACAGTTTTGTCCCGACTCCTGCATTTAAACTGTGTGCTGTACCTAACTTTTTTCATAGGTAAGTCCCACCACAGTTTGTACTGGGCATGTGACCATACCAGAAATTTAAAGTCAATACCAACATTCCATGATTGTCAGGGGTTCATGAAAAGAAAAAGTCATTCTGATAAGTGAAGTAATTTTGTTTCCTTTGTTAATCAGATCTACAGGTAACACAACTCAGAAATCCTTTTTTTTTTCTCCGTATCCTTGATCAGGAAAGAATGATCACATGATGAAATTGTGATGTATCCGTCATTGTTTCTTGTAGTGCACCAACTTCCTGTCTCTGCCCTGCTTCCCCTGCTGTCTGATAGGATAAAGGAGACAGATGCTGCCAAACTGAAGCAGGAGTACAGGCGACTGGTGGAGGGGCTGAAGGAAGCCAATGTTGCCAGGGAAACAGATGTCTACCTCGCAAATCCTGTGTTACCAGATGAAATTCTTCAAGGTACAGCTGTCGGCAGCATTGCACATCAAAACTCAAATTTAACACAAATGTCCACTTAGCCCCTTTTACACATGCACTAATCTGTATGTGAGAAATGAAAATGTCTGAATCATTTGGATCAGACCTCAAACAGACTTTACTGTGCCAGCTCCCTAGTACAAAGTCTGTGTAATGTCCTACTGAGCCCATGTGGGAGGAAGCAGGTAATTGTGGGAGGAAGCAGGTAATTGTGCGAAGAATTCACAGCTAGTTTCTATCATGAGGCTCAGAAGAAACTGAAAGAAAACAAAAATCCATGGGTGAAGGAGAAGGGTAATTTACAGAAAGACGGCAATGAAAATGTCTAACTAGAGAGACTACGTTCCGGGCATAAACAGATATTGTCGGACAAATTCAAGGAACTGCAAGAGACTCTGTTGTTTGTGACCACATCATGAACTAGCTACTTGACCGCAGTGCAATCGGCATCATCTCCTGCACACTCTGCTGAGGTGCCATCTCTCACTTAAACCCAACATAGTTTTTCTAGTAGGTGAGAACGATTCTGATACGGACTATCTCCTGTTTTGTGTTACATGTGTGAAAAAGAAACTCCAGGCAATGATTGGACCTGATTTTTCCGGACACTGTCGGCAGTTCATATAAGAAAACAGCGATGAACTGATTAGAATATGGCGGTCAAAAGTCAAGGTCACTGTGACCCTTTCTGTATCATCCTTGTGGACGAAATATCTCAAGAACACCTTGAGGTAATTTCCACAAATTTGACACGAACATCCACTTTGACTGAAAGATGAACTGATTAGATTTTGGTGGTCACAGGTCACTGTGACCTCACAAAACAAGCTTTTGGTCATAACTATGGAATTCATACGCTAATTATGACAAAATTCCACACAAATGTCTCATTGAATAAAATGATGAAGTGATGACATTTTATATCCAAAAGGTCAAAGGTCAACTTTATTGTGACATCATAATGTTTTGCAAAACACTTTTCTGGCCATTATTCAACGCCATAACTCAGGAACAGAAGGGGAGACATTTGTTCAGACACTGAATTGGTTATTATAATCTTGGGTGTCCACGTTGAAACTGTGCTGATTGTATAGATCTTCAGTGCTGCCGGGTTGAAGATATGTGTGAAGTATCCATGTTTGAGAATATGTAGCTTCTTTGCAGCAACATCCATATTTAAAGCATTGTCTGCTGTCATGGTTACATAGATTCTGGACAGATATGGATGTAAACTGTAACTTGACTGGTTGGTGGAGGCATAAAAACCCAAGGGAGTAATTTTATTTGGTTGCATCCTTCATCCTTTCATTGCACTGATGGTTAAGACAAAAACACAAAATGATAACATTGCTGTTTTCTGCTCCTCTCTCTCTCCCAGAGGCAGTCCCTGGTACTATTCGCACAGCAGAGCACTTTGTTGGTTTCTTGAAACGTTTCTTGGAGTATCTGAAGTCCCGTCTGAGGGTCCAACATGTCGTACAGGAGAGTGCCCCGCAGTTCCTCAAAGACATCTTCGACAAAGTCTGCATCGACCGCAAGCCTCTCAGGTCAGTGTTGGCTTCAGCAACTCATTGAAACTGAAATCACTTAAGTCTAGTAAGGGGTGTCACGTGACGGGTTGACGAGTATGGCTGCCTGAGTGAGAGTGGAGTCCACACCTGCTCGCTTTTAAATTATTTTCTTAACAAAGAACCCAAGTCTAATCAAGTGACTTTGCAGAAACTTGAAACTAATACTCAAGAATGCCGAACGCGACTAGAAGTACCTGCCAAAAACTGGCACTAGTGGACCGAGGGCTAATGAACCGGCGACCACGAGCCAAACCAATCAGTGCGACTCACTGCCATCTGAAGTGTCTGCTCTCGGTGAACCCGCTAATGGCAATATCTCCGGTGAAGTGGCTATAGAATTTGCAAAACTCACGGCACTGATTCTAGAGAAGTCAGAGGCCCACGATAAGAAATTAGAGGCTATAGGGGCGACAACAAGGGCCACAGACAGCAAATTAGCCGATATTGCTTACCGTATAACACAAGTTGAGAGTCGCCTGGAATTTCTGGAGGACGCCAACGAGCTGCAACAAGTGAATCCTGCAGCCACAGCTGCTGAAGTGGAGGCCCTCCGACAGAAGCTGGATGATCTGGAGAACCGAGACAGACGAAACAACCTCTGCTTCATTGGGTTTCCAGAGTCCTGCGAAGGCGGCGACACCCTGGCGTTTCTGAGCACAGTTCTGCCGGAGATTCTGAACCTGGACTTCCCAATGGGTCTGGAACTGGAAAGAGTGCATAGGATTGGAACGGCACCAAGTTCAGGTCCTGTCTCCCCATCAAGGAGACCAATCATCGCTAGATTCCTGAGATTCCAGAACCGGAACCGCATCGCAGCAGCGGCACGAAAAATGGACAAAGTCACCTGGAAAGATCACCACATCATGGTTTTTGCAGATTACTCTAAACTGGTGACTGATAAACGCATCAAGTTCAATGCGTGCAAGAAGATGCTCCACGAAAAGCGCATTAAATTCTCCTTGGACTATCCAGCAGTGCTCACCGTAAGATCGTCGCAAGGTCCCCGCCACTTTGATGACTGTAAAGAGGCACTGACTTACATTCGCTCCCTAGGCTAACCTGCTTTGGTATGACATCCCCTTTTTTTTTTGATAAAGTATTCAATGCAGGCACGTTGCCTTTATTATTTGACTTTTCATTCGGGGTAAGGCTATAAGCCACTACTTTATTTTGATGTTGGTGTTTTGGATGAGGAGGGGCAAGCTGCTTTTTGATTTTTGGCATCCCTATCGTAAAACATTACAGTTCTCCTCCTCCTCTTTTTTTTTAATCTTGCTCAGGATAGTTGATTATGTAACGGATCAACCTGCTTATTGTATGAGATGATTATTCTAAAGTCTTGGTTTAATAAACTACTGTTAACTCAGTTCTCTTCTCGCATATATTATAGACTAAGGAGTAAACGTATACAAACTTACGGTATATATTCTGGGGAACCTAATGTTTTTTTTTATGTTTTTTTTTTGGGATGATATTAAGGGTGTTTGTTTTCTCCTCATCTCCGCCCCATAGTCAGATCATAGTCCTGTATTTCTCCAAATGATGTTATCTAGTAAGCCAGAAAAGTCGACTAGATGGAGACTTAATTCTAGCCTCTTGCTAAACGTGGCCTTCAAGGAATTTATTAGAACACAAATCAATCTATATATTGAAACTAATTGGGCTACAGCTCCCTCAGCAGGGGTGGCCTGGGAGGCTTTGAAAGCCTTTTTAAGAGGCCACATAATACAGTACTCTTCATATAAAAAAGAGAAAATCATGCTAAACTGCAGGAGCTTGAGAAGCAGATCGAAATTGCAGAATCAAATCTTAGAAAGAGCACATCCTCTGAAAATCTCACTAGGCTGACAAGGTTGAAATATGAGTATAATTTAATTATGACCCGGAAGGTGGAGTTTTCTCTCTTCCGTGCAAAACAAAAATATTTTGAGGAAGGTGAGAAGGCGGGGAGATTACTTGCTAGCTACATCAAACAAAAAGAAGCAATGAGTGCTATCTCTGTAATTAGAAGGGATGATGACATCTCCTGACTGACCCCAGGGAGATAAATCTAGCCTTTAGAAACTACTATGTTAGTCTTTATACTTCTGAATCAAAGGTGGACAGGAGTGACATTTCTGCTTTCTTGTCTGCTCTTAATTTGCCTAAGTTGTCTGTAGACCAACTTGAATGCCTGGATTCACCCATTACTATGTGGGAGATAGCTGAGGCCATTAAACAATGTCCCTCAAATAAGGCCCCTGGCTTAGATGGGTTTACGGCAGAATTTTTTAAGGTCTTTGCAGAGGAGTTGGCACCATTGTTTCTAGATACCTATAATGAGGCGTTTGTGGAGAAAAAGCTCCCTCCCTCTCTAACTGAGGCCGTTATTACTCTCATTCCAAAAGAAGGAAAGGACCTATTGGACTGCAAAAATTACAGACCTATTAGTTTAACCTCATGCGATAGTAAGATTTTATCAAAAATTTTAGCTAACCGCCTGAACAAGGTTATAACCTCTCTGATCCATCCAGATCAGGTTGGTTTTATAAGGTCTCGTTCATATGTAGATAACATTAGAAGATTCATAAATATTATGTGGGCAGCTCAAAATGAAACTTCTCCTATGGCTGCAATCTCACTAGATGCTGAAAAGGCGTTTGACAGGGTGGAATGGCAGTATCTGCACTCCACCCTGGAAAGCTTTGGTTTTAGTAAGAAATTTATGCAATGGATTAGCCTTATATATACACATCCTACAGCATCTGTGTTATCTAATGGTATCATATCATCATCATTTGGCTTGGGAAGAGGGACAAGACAGGGTGATCCAATATCACCATTACTCTTTGCCATTGCACTTGAACCCTTGGCGGCTGCCATCCGTAGGGAGCAAACATTTCCAGGCATTCAAGTTGGTGAAAAATGTCATAAATTGATGTTATATGCGGACGACATTCTTTTGCTGGTCTCCGACCCTGAACACTCACTTCCTTCCCTATTTAAAATTATTGGTACATTCTCCTCTATCTCAGGCTACAAAGTGAATTGGACGAAGTCTGAGGCCCTCCCCCTTACCTCATACTGTCCCAGATTCCTCTTCCAATCTGGTAACTTTGACTGGCCTAAGAGAGGTATCAAATACTTAGGTATAACATTTACCCCACAACTTTCTGATTTAATCAAAATCAATTTTGAACCACTCTTGGAAAGAATGCGGGCTGATGTTGAGAGGTGGACTCCACTGTTTCTCTCTATGTGGGGGAAGGCGAATATTATTAAAATGACCTGTGCTCCGAGATTTCACTATCTGCTGCAGGCTCCTCCAATCAGAATCCCACCTCATTATTTTAAACAATTTGATCAAATCTGTAATAAATTCATATGGAATAATACACGCCCCAGGTTGAGCCTGAAAAAACTACAGAGACCAGTAGAAAGAGGTAGCCTTGGTGTGCCTAATCTATTACTTTACCACTATGCATTTACTATTAAACATATGGCACAATGGGCTTTGCCCCCAGAAAGAGCCCCACCATGGTTTCATCTCGAGAGCACCATTTGTGCACCTCTTGAACCTATAAACTGTATATCAGCTGAACTGACCCCGCAAAGTTGTTTACATCCCATTATTTCTCATATCCAATGGGTGTGGAATAAAATAGCCAAGATATTTAAATTTGACCCCTATTTTCACAGGTCTGCTGGGATCTGGCTAAATCCCAAGCTTTGTATAGACAAAAAACCTTTTCTCTGGAAATCTTGGTACCAAAAGGGCATTGTAGCTCTAGGGGACCTATACCAGGAGGACACACTAAAAACCTTTGAAACACTTCAAAAAGAATTCAACCTACCACAGAATCAATACTGGCATTATCTACAGTTAAGACACCTGCTAGGGAAAGTCATTGGCTCCCCCTCATCAACACCACCTAGTGTCGAAACTCTAGAGAGGATTTTGAACATCTCTGGTCGGGGTCATGAAGCCTCCTCTTATGCAATGATTCTCAAGGCATCTGATTCTAAAATAACTGTATTAAAATTATGTTGGGAAACTGATTTAAAGGTACCTTATACAGAGGAGGAATGGTTGAAAATTCTCAGCAACGGGAAGAAATTATCAAGGGAATTACGAACAAGATTGATTCAATTCAAAATTTTAAATAGAACTTATTGGACACCAGCCAAGCTCCACAGAGCAGGCTTGGCTGATAGCCCTGAGTGTTGGAGGTGTCATGACAAGGATGGCGGTTTAGTGCACATGCTCTGGAACTGTTCAAAAGTTCAGGAATATTGGTCTGTAATTCACACTACAGTGGAAAACATCACTGGTGTCAATATTCCATTTTCTCCCAAGTTATTTATTTTGGGAGATCCTTCCGTACTAAAAGATCTGAATCCTCCCTTAGCGGAGTGGATCCAAACTGCCTTTATGTTAGGGAGGAAACTGCTGGTTAAAGACTGGAAAGCATCTGCTGCACCTGCGCCATCTTTGTGGTATACATCTCTTGGGCAGTTGGCTGCTTTTGAACGCCTATCATACAGACTGTTGGATAAGGTGGAGAAATATGATTTGAAATGGGGAAAGTACCACACCTATACGTTGGGGTCTAAAGTGTGTCCAGCTCATAAATAATTAATTGTATATTCTATGGTGTAAACTTTTAAAATGTATACATGTATGATATTGCTGCGAACTAATTTACTATGTACTCTGCACAACTCAGCACTAACCTGTTCTGTTTTTTTAAATTTATTTATTTAGTTTTGTTCTTATTGGTTGTAGTACATTTTTGTCATCTATTCTCTTTTTTTTTCCCCGCCTGTGTTTTGTAATGTTTCTTTTAATTTAATTTCTCGGTTTTTATAATATTATTTCAATGGGTAGCAACTTAACTGAAATCTATGCATTACTGCATTAAATGTAAAATGTATACCCTATAAAAAGAAAACTCAATAAAAAAATTTAAATCATAAAAAAATGAAATCACTTAAGTCTCCACTCTTTTTATAAACTAATTTCTGCTTGAATCCTCCAGACAGACACAAGCCTTACATAGTCAGTTTCTTGCTCTGTCACTCTCTCCCTCTCCTCCTCAGTATTTTGTGTATTTATTGACATGTACACAACAGTTACAGAGAATAAGTCGTTGGCAATAAAAATCTTAGATCTCAGGCTCCCTCTAACAATGCTCTTCAAGTATGTTTATATTTAGAGTAAAAGACGGAATAGGGCAGAAGTTAAAGTATACAGGAAAAAAATATAAAACACTGTATTTATAGTAGACATTTTCTTGTTTACTTATTTAGTGACATCCTTATAATTTATTTTCTTCAAACTCTCGTTTGGAAACATTTTCTCCTAATCTGTTACCCATCCCTCTGCGTCTCTTCAGGTTTTGTGCAGAGCGGTTACAGTCGTTGCTACGAACTCTGGAGATTGCTGACATTGCTGACTTCTCAGCTGTTACTCTTATCTCTAACTTTGCTACCCTGGTCAGCACCTACAGCCAAGGTACTTAAACATTTCTGTGCATCTATAAGTACTTTAACCAGACACTGTCATCAAAAATATTGCTTTTGCAGACTGTGTAGTTGCAGTAAGATGTGTGGTAGAAGTCAGATTTAGTGAGACAGATGTTGCTGTTTACTCCAATCACTGCTTTTTTTTTTATTTTTTAACTTGATTTAGCATGTTTTCTTTTTCTGTTTTAAGGTTTCACTATAATCATTGAGCCCTTCGAAGACAGAACACCAACCATCGCCAACCCTGTGCTGCACTTCAGGTGGGATGGAATAGAATCATTACAGATTTATGTCTACTTTGATATGTTGGTGTCTTAGTGGTCAACACAAGCAAATCCACTGGTAATTGTGAATAGTACAGATATTTGTAGATTTTGCCATTTGAACGTTTGACGAGGACTCTGTTTTACAAAACATCTAAAATTATCAAACATTATCTAAAATATCATCAGCATGTTTAGCATTTAAAATGCATGCATGCAGACTCGCTATTGGGGGGTCAAAGGGTACAATGGCCCTGACCCAAGGGAGGCCCATGCAAAGCTCTACAGTTGACCCTTAAATCAGATCATGTACAACAGTTTATCCAGTGACTTATATGACTGACAGTTACAGTTATGTATTTACCATTTTCACAATAATAGTGGGTTTCAGCTGTGCAGATTCAGAACACGTGACAAGGTGAGGAGGCAGACATTTTGGGATAAAAGTTGTTTCTGCCATTTACCTACTAAAAATTTTTTACCTCCTCATTTTCAGCTGCTCACTGTGCTGTTAGCAGCCAGCAAGTGTTTCAAGAGAGTTTAGTTACAATGACTCAGAAGTCTCATTCCGAAGGACAAAAAAATCAACTGTTCTTATTACACTTTTATACACAATTATGTTATTATTTTGTATTTGCTCATTTTTTTCTTATTGTCTGTCCATCCTTGGAGAGGGATCTCCTCCTGAGGTGCTCTTCCTGAGGTTTCTTCCATTTTTTACTCATTAAATGTTTCTTTGAACTGTTTTTTGTTTCTAAATCAAGGGTCCTAGGACAGAAGGTGTCTTGACTATATATATGAAGTTTCTGCCAAATCTAACCTCTTTTTAAGTATTTGCAGGTTATAGTAGGTCAAACATGTGATGTGATGCAGGGCTAAGTCTGTGTGCTGTAAATAGTGAAACATTAGGTTGACTTTGACTGTTATCTGTCTCTGCTCCTCTCTCAGCTGTATGGACCCTTCAATTGCCATCAAACCTGTTTTCCAAAGATTTCAGTCAGTCGTCATCACCTCAGGGGTAAGTTAGTTACCACTCTGTCTCTTTCTTCTCTGCTCAGTTTACAATCATCCGAGCCCTGTAATTTACCAAACTTTTGCCTTATGGCTGGAAAAAAATGGAACATGTGTCTGTCTTCGAATTCCTGTGAGTCAAGCTGCGTTTTCTTTGTCTGTTTTAACATTCTTTAAATATCTGCTCCATTTCTTCTCCCTTCATTCTTTATCGGATGAAAACACCATTCCATTGACCTCTTGACACTTACCATATCATCTTGCTTCTTAAAAGATAATCCTGCAGTTTATTTAATGTAATGCTTTACTGAATTTCCCTGTTGCCTTTTTGTTAAAGTGGAAATCGTTTTCACGGTACAAGCTAGTTAATACAATTCTTTTCAAGTGAATGTTGATTGCACAACAAAAATGGCTGTTGAATAATACCACCATTGGTGTTTAGATTAGTTCCCTGTAAACCTTACTTTTGACATGCAATTCTGTGCGTCATCAGGTACGATGTCTCAGGAAAACAAAGGCTTGATTTACAGCACATTAGAAGGGTATCAAGCAAAGGAGGAGAAGGATAGGCACATTTGTTTTCCCTGGTAGCTATTGCTTAGCTATCTTCAGTTACCTCAAAGTGTTTTGCAGTCAATATCCCCAGTAGCTAAAAAATTGGGTGGTGGAACAAGTGAAATAACTGTAGAAAACAAAATGCCGTGTGTCCTGTATTTTGGTAGCTGCTGGGCTCTGAGGAAAACGGAAAATGATTTGGTTGTCTTTGCCACAGCTGCGCCAACAGTACCACTTGGAAACGCTACAGGGGGAAAGTTGGCCTAGTTGTTTTAATTTATGTCTTCGTACTTCGATGAATTGCTTTTCTTAAAATGTTCAACAAGTATTTCAGTGATTAATACTTATCATTGCCATTTGTATTCACACTGGTGGTCTGAATATTGAATCTGTAACTTGATTCATTCTGGAAAGTTGTTTGATTTTCTGTTCCCGCGTGCAGTCATGGTGTTTGTAGATGTGTACTGACAAAAAAAATTCCAGCTCTTATTTTGACTCTCCTCTCCTTCTGTTTGATCACTTCAGACTCTCTCTCCACTGGACATCTATCCCCGAATCCTCGACTTCCGCCCAGTTACCATGGCATCCTTCACCATGACCCTGGCACGGACCTGCCTCTGTCCTCTGGTGTGTAACTGCACTCGGGGACACACACATTCAAAATCACACTCACTGTGGCAGCTCTGGTGTATTGGTGAACAACTGACGTGGACAGATTGTGTCATAAAACCACTACATTCTTGACCATGTTCAAACATTTAATCACATCATTTCAACAAGGAAAATTGTGTTACTGAACTGTCTTTCTTTTTCTTCCTTTGTTTTCTCTTATAGATTGTTGGCAGGGGAAATGATCAGGTGGCCCTGAGCTCAAAGTTTGAGACCAGAGAAGATTTTGGTTAGTAGAAATGTCTCTAAGCATCATGTTCTAAAGAGAGATTGACATACAGTAATAATATCACCTTAACAATAAAATATCTATTTGATGAAAATTGCAGCTATGACATAAATACGTACACATTTTTCTTTTTTTTTCAGAACATAATATCTTGAACTGTTCTAAACACAAAACATATCATTCTTTGTTCAATAAAATTGCTTTTCTTTTTTTATTTTGTTTCCAGCTGTGATTCGTAACTATGGCAACCTACTTCTAGAGATGTCTGCAATCGTTCCCGATGGCATCGTGGCATTTTTCACCAGCTACGTGTACATGGAGAATATAGTGGCGTCTTGGTATGAACAGGTCAGTGTGTGGAGAGAGACAGCACACACACCTGAGAGACTATGCTGGTTTTTGTTAATATGGATCCTGATTTATCCTCTTCCTTAAAACAGTAGTAGTACTACTACTACTACTACTACTAATACTACTACTACTACTACTAATAATATTTAAAACATTTGCATCATTGAAACAGAGGAGTTATCGTGTCAGTAATGCTTAAAGCTGGGGTAGACAGGAACCTAGATAAGGAGGGAAAAAAGGCAGAATTTGAGAATACCCCGTTCTCCTGCAGCTCCCCACTCTCTGTTCTAAGCCTATTCCATCTGACGACCACGGGCATATGCACACGCTCCTTACAGTAACCCAGTGTTTCTCATACGTTGATTTATTTTGTTGTAGAGTTGCACACAGCACAGTCAACCTTTCAGCCCCTTTTGCCCTGCTCCCTCTCTGTTTATCAGACCACAAATGAGACAAGAATTAACAAGCTAATGTTAGCCACCCCACCATCCCTCCACCTTGCTCTCCACAACTCTGTGGGGTGCTTCCCAGGAGATGAGTAGGCAGCAGCTCACAACGGACCTTTGGTCGGTAGCTGTACCCCTCAGCATCAGGTGTTACAGGAGGCTGGTGGCCAGCGGCAGCACTATGTCTTACTTTTTAGCTTGGGCAAGTCGGGGCTGGAGCTGGGGTTTGCACTGGTTGTATTCATGTTGTTGCAGCCACTGATTGGAGGTCTGTCTTTGGAGCTGCTGCCAGCTCTCCTCCTGGTGTGGTGGTCTGTAGCTGCAGGTAGTGAGGCAGAGAGGCCGCTGTGATTTCAAGTTCTGTAGGCAATATCAGCTACATAATTGTGAACTTGAAGCTGCAGCCGTGAGCCTTTGACTCTAGTTAGCTTATTAGCTAAGATAGCTATAAGCTATTAGCAACATTATCTCATCTTCTCTGAAACACTTTGCCAGTATTAACATGTTTTATTTTGTTAGACTCTCTTTTTGACTCTTTTTTTATAAGTCTGTCTTCCTTTTTTGGGTTGCTCAGTGTAGTACTTGATTGACATCTTTTTATAGAGCATTTCATATAACATATGTTCATATTAGTTTTTCATTCATTCATTCATCTTCTAACTGCTTCATCCTCTTGAGGGTCGCGGGGGGGCTGGAGCCTATCCCAGCTGACATCGGGCGAGAGGCAGGGTACACCCTGGACAGGTTGCCAGACTATCGCAGGGCTGACACATAGAGACAAACAACCATTCACGATCACATTCACACCTACGGACAATTTAGAGTTATCAATTAACCTAGTCCCCAATCTGCATGTTTTTGGACTGTGGGAGGAAGCCGGAGTGCCCGAAGAGAACCCACGCTGACACGGGGAGAACATGCAAACTCAGCACAGAAGGGCTCCCACGCCCGGGATCGAACCGGCAACCCTCTTGCTGTGAGGCGAGAGTGCTAACCACCACACCACCGTGCCGTTATTATAGTAAAAAAAAAAGAAAAGAAGAAGTAAAAAAGGTTGACAGCTGAATTCGGTGGGGCAAGGAGGGACTGAGCAAATGCACTGCGTCAGCCTTTGGCTACAGTTAGCCGAAGCCTAAACAATTAGCATTTTCTCATCATATCTGAGATTCTTCGCAGATATTGACACGGGTTTTATTTCTTTTATCATCAGACTCTCTTTTTGGCAAGTCCGTCTTCCATTTTTCGGTTGCTCTGCAGTGTAGGCAGTTGTTGCCAATGCTGGAATAGCAACCTTCTCTGCAGGACTCTCTGCCATTAAATCAGGCTTTCACTGAAGGGCCCTGCATGTGTATCTGCATTTGTACAACAGCCAGTAGCAACGCCCTCTTTCTGAAATGACCTGTGATTGGCCAAAGTCTCACGTAATGGCCTAGATTTTCCAAAGCCTGAAAACAGATACAAGCAGAGGTGCAGAAGTCTAGTTTTCTCTCAGTCCACTTGAATTACAGTTTCCTTAAAGTTTAATATTGGATTTTTGCACAGTGACGCCAAGATTAAACTGCCTACCCCATCTTTAAGTATATGTTGTTCTGTTAAAGCAGAATACAGCAGACATTATTTTTCATTGTATGTTTATGAAAGTAAGAACAGTGACCTTATATGTTTTTGTACATGTGTGTTTGCAGGGTATCCTAGAGAATATCCAAAGAAACAAGCTGATCTTCATTGAGACTCCAGATGCTGCAGAGACCAGCATGGCCCTGGAGAAATACCAGGAGGTCAGAGAGACACCTGTCATCTTTCTTTGTGTATTGTAATTAAAAGACTCAGATATTTGTAGTTTACAGCTGCCAAAATGTTAATAGCAGATCAAGTTGGTGAAAGCAGAAGACACAATGCCTTTGATTGACTCATTTAGCATAGCTGTGCTGTAAATGATCAAAGCAAACTAGTAATATTTTATCTTCCTGATATCCTGGTGGCAGGCAGACTTTTGACCTCTGACCCTTTTTTGTCTGTGTCTGCTCCCTAGGCATGTGAGAATGGCAGAGGAGCCATCCTCCTGTCTGTGGCCAGGGGAAAGGTGTCCGAGGGAATAGATTTTGGTATGCAACGTATTCTTCATAGTTATACACGAGATAAGGAAAACGATCAGTAAACATTTCACCTGAATTTGGATGTATTTTGAGTCCAGGTTTTCAGCTTTGTAACTACGAATCTTGTTCTGTTTTCTGTTCAGTGCACCACTTTGGCCGGGCAGTCATCATGTTTGGAGTACCTTATGTTTACACACAGAGCCGCATCCTAAAGGTCAGAACTAACAGCGTTACTCTGGCTATGTCTGAAACTACTCACTCTTACTATAAAACCCACTTCATTTACCCTCTGACATTTTATTTTTTGAATGTCATTGCCCTCAAAAGTTCACAATTGAATAAAAAAAATCCTGTTTGTGGTGTACATTCTACTTTCTGCCAACAGTCCCACAACGAAATGTATCACATTTTATAGATGACAAAATTATCAATGTGCAACTCTTGCTCTGTCAGCAATGACACAAAGTGATGATGATTTAATAATGTCGGAAATCTCAGTTTGCTGCTCGCTACAAAATAAACTATTGAGTGTCTTTTACAAAGGAAATAGTGGATGAGTGAACACAGGAGTGATTTTGGACACAGCAGTCTGGACACAGTCTGACTACAGTCATGGCTTTGTTCATAGCGTGACACTGATTTCCTCACTGATTCGCATGTTTCAGGCTCGTCTGGAGTACCTGCGGGATCAATTTCAGATCAGAGAGAATGACTTCCTGACATTTGATGCCATGCGTCATGCGGCCCAGTGTGTGGGCAGAGCCATCAGAGGCAAGACTGACTACGGACTTATGATCTTTGCTGACAAGGTGTGTGGTGATTCTGCCCAGTCTACATTTTTAACCTTGTTACAGTACACTGTTTGTTAGCATCACCCTGCTTCACATTCACTGCTGGCAGGTCCCATCAACCACATTGTTCTGATTTTAGTGTTTAAGTAGCTCAGTTGGAGCAGTTTTTCCCTTTTAGTAATGATCAATCAGTTTGTGATGAGTGTGTCTCCTGTCCGCAGCGTTACGCCCGTGCAGACAAACGTGGCAAGCTTCCTCGCTGGATCCAGGAGCACATCAATGACGGCAGTCTGAACCTTACTGTGGATGAGGCTGTCCAGCTTTCCAAGCACTTCCTGCGTCAAATGGCTCAGCCTTTTAGACAGGTATGACTCACACCTTTGTTGAGAAGCATAAGGGATTACTGCTAAAAAATGTTTCCATGACTGTAAATAACTTTAAGTAAGTCTGCTCAAATTTAGTTGTAACACATTGAAAATGTCTTAATTTTTAAACTCGCATATGAAATGAATAACTGTTTTCCTTCAGAAATGAAAAATATACTGTGCAGGATTTTCCTAAAAAAAATAGTGTATTGCCACATAAAGAAGTAATTCCTCTTAAGCTTCACTTATGACCCTCTAGAGGTATGTCACAGTGTATTTTTCTGTAGAGACTCTGCCTTCTGCCTCTGTCTGCATATTGTCTGTGCTCGAGATGTTTTTTGGTGTGTTTCCCCACAGCACTAAGGTGAGGTCGGGGCTTTATAAAAAGGTAGTGCCCAGGTGCCAGACCATAACAAGCAGGCATCCCTGAGATACAGTGCTGAAAAAATGCAAAAATAGTGAGAGGAAAACCAAACGAGTGAATCTGGGGTTGGCTTTTACTTTCACTTTCGCTGTTGCTGTCACTGTCACTGTCGCTTTAACTGAAATTTTCAGTGTCATTTTTGTTCAGTATCACTCTGTGACTATGACTATGATCATGTAAAATTTGAACTTACTTCCCTGTGCTGTTTTTGAGAAAATTAAAGGGAAATTCAGCTCAAATTACATTACAACATATTGATGATTTCCTCGTATTTGAAATGTTCTGACAAAGAAAATGTTGCATCAGTGTGTATTGGATTTCTTTTGGTCGAAACTGGTTAGGGAGGAAGTGCAGAGAAAAAGGGACAAATACACCAAAGGGTGCAGAAAAAAAAACTTTGGGTGTTGGTAATAAAAAAGAAGTGCATGTAATTGTAAAAGTTGGAAGCACCAGTGCATGTACAAAAAAAGTATTTTGACCCCCATTCAGTACTAAACTTGATATTTTGATGAAAGGGCTAAATTTATTACTTTGGCCGGTAAAAATACCTCTTAGATTTCGGAGCTTCTGTAGGTTAGTCAAAAGTTAATTTCTAACAGTGGGTAAGACAGAAGAGTAAAAAACTTTAAGAGAATTTTTTTTTTTACTTTTGCCCAGTTAGCACTAATCAAGCAAAGTAAAAGCCTGTTTATATCATGTAGCAGCTTTCTCCCAACTTTAAGTTACTCAGAGATGCATAGTGAGCAGCATAATTAACCAGAGGTCCTTAGTTTAGCAGGACACTGAACATTGTTGAACAGACAGTCTGTGATCACTGTACTTGTACTTTTTACCTGCTCTCTAATATTGTCCCTGTCAATCTCTCCAGGAGGACCAGTTGGGTCTGTCTCTATTGACTCTTGAACAGCTGGAGTCGGAGGAGATGCTGCAGAAAATCGCTCAGATTGCTCATCAGACCTGAAGGCAATGTCCATGATGGGGTCAGCAGCCGTTACAGTGACATCATTACAACTGGACAAAAGGAGTTCGATTTATCCTAGTTGTTGTGCAAGATGTTTGGGTTTTACCACATTTTGTACACTCAGTGACTATGTTGACATGCACAGAATATTTCATTTTTGCCCTTAATCTAAAAAAGACAATTTTCCTATAAAGCTGTTTACATAGCTAATGAAAAGTAGTACTCCACTAATATTCCCATTTTCAGCAGTGCATGCTCTAATAAATGTGCCCTAACATGACGTTTATCATATGAAAATATGGAATAGTGGGACGACTAGAGCCACTTGTGCCATTTGCTTCTTTGTGATGGCGGACTAGTTCAACCATGCAAACACAGCCTCCCTCTTTCATTCCTTCAACCACCCTCTTGAAAAGGTTGGTGTTATAATATTTGCGCATATCCAAAAACTTGTTGATATCCAAGTCTTTCATAATGTTTGACAGAAGGTGTGTTTCTCCTTCTGACATGAATTATGGGCTTTTCTTTTGGGTATGCATCTCTACCCCACAGCCTTGCAAACTGTTGACGAGTTGATTTGCATACAGTGTATCCATGACAGCATACAAAGCTGACCGTAAACAGACACAAGGCCATGTGCCCCAAACTGTGGTAAAATCCCCAATTGAGATGCATGCATGTCCAAAGAATGCTCCTAAAACCCAGCTAATACCGGCATATCCCACATGTCTCAATCTGAAAATGGTACATTTTGAATATCTACACAAAATGTGCTGTTAACATGCCCTGTATTAAATTCAGAATATTGTCAGGTTCAGAATTATTGTGGAATATTAGTGTTCATGTAAACATATTCAGTGTATGCAGTCAGTGTTACAGATCACTCACAGATGCACTGTGAGATGATATAACAGAAATAACAACCGTAATAAAGAAAATCTTTACTTTACATTAAATTCCATAAATGGATGTGCTATTTTAGAGCATTTCACAGTACTGTAGAGGACAAAAACACATTTATTACTTTTCAAACCATAAGTGATAAACACTGTTTTAAAAGCATGCTGTTGTTTCAAACAAGAGGAGCAGATGTGTGAAAATAAGTTCATCAATGGGTCAACGTGTTGCTTTAACTACAGGAACGTTATTCCATCAGTGGGTGTTACATTGATCTATATAGTGTCTGTCATACAGACAAGACTACTGTTAGTTTCCTGTGCTACTGTAAATGTACATAGTCACATTTTATACTGGACATGAATATTTGTGTACCTGTTTTTCAACCAAGAAGTTGGAATATAAATGTTTGTATTTAACAGTTGACTTGTGTTTTTCTTCTTCTTGATGATTTTCAAAGAGGCCTTTTCATCCTGACAAGTCTGAGACAAATATCCTAACTTATTACAGAAACAGTTTGACTCTACAGTAGCTATTCAAGCAGGAAATTAAAGCAGCCTTTTTAAAAAAAAAAATGTACTTGTCACACCCAAAAAGACATAAAAGCAATATTTCCATGCAACAACACGCACTAAAAATATACAAGGCCATTAAACATCTCATTGTAATTTATTTCATCTCAAGTTTGCAAATAAAAAACACAAATGTTCATATTTATCAGAATAAACACAGCATCAGGAGATACATATATATGTAAAGTCCATTTTCTACATTTTTTTTTTTTTCATTTTAAATGTAACATTTTTCCAAAGTTCATTAACAGACTGTAGTTTCTACAGTAACTAACATTTTCAGCCCTTACATCACACAGTAGTGACATCTACCACAGAAGATGTACAATCAGTAGTTCTCCATCATGGAAAAAAATGTACAGTATGTTTGTTTGAATGAGCAACAGGAAAAAGTAAGTTAGCTTAAAGAGGAGTTTTATGGAATAAAATTCAAGAGGGTCAGTTGGTAACATCATTTTCAGGGAGCCAAGATTTACCAGCAGCACTCAGTTTTTAGCGTCCGTATCTCACTTTAAACATTCCTGAGGATTAATTGAGTATGTAAAATGAATTCGATGGTCAACATAAAAAGGAAGAACCCATGTATGATTTGTTCACGCAATGTTACAGTCATGCCACTAAATCCCAAGTTCTCAGCAACAAGTTCAAGTAATTCTTGTAACACATAAAAAGAGCACAAGGAAATCAGCATGACTTATTAAAAGCTAGCTTACTCTTCATTATAGTGAGTTGCAGTAAGTTATGGATTTCAGGCATTTCAGTGAATAAGCATAGATGATATATACATATTTGAGAAGCTATCTGTGCCTCTAAATTGTTCAGTCATGCTACAGTAAGCTACGTTTACCAGTATGGGGCAGATAGAAACGAAACATTTACCCCTTGTATATCTGGTTTGCACTTTAGCTTATGGGTGTTTTGACTGTCTTCACAGGTAACCCACCAACCTTTGTATGTCTGCTTTTGTCTTGGGGCAGATTGTGTCTATTTGGCTTGTCTAAGCTTGTTTGCTAAAACGTTTTGAACCTACACAGACACAAATTTGCCTTTTTGTATCCAGTCATGCTGTAACATCTGTCAAATAACATAGTCTTCCACTTCGTCTTTGATACGACCGTGGGGTGCGAAAAGACTAGCTTTGAGTAAATGGAACAGCTCTGTCTTAGTTCAAGTGAGTCACTTTAAGGGATAGTTGGTATTTTTTGAGGTGGGGTTGTATGAGCACATGGGATAAGTGTTCCTGGAAGGTATTGTCCCAGCAAGCCCAAACCAAGACTTTTCTTTACCCATAACCAAGAATTCCCATTCTAGTAGAAAGCCCTTGGCACAACCTACCCCCAGCCCCATTCCCCAACCAGTGAGGTCACTACATTTCACAAGCTCTCTCAGCTTTTTCAGCCTAATAAACAATATAAATTCACAAAATGTCAAGAAAGGTATATTCTTAAACATAACAGAGAAATTCAACCATACACTTTATGAATTCATGTTTTGCCAGTATTTGTGTGCAGCACAACTCTGGTTTGGTCAAAATAAACCCTTATTTCATGGAGTTAGATGTTTTTCCTGTGGTCTCTCTGTAATTGCTGGGCTGTTGTTGAAAGTCCTATAGTAGAAAGTCCTACCAGTAGAGACTGACCTCTGGTGGCATGTGATGTGCACTACATACAAGTTTAATAGTAAGGTGAGCCTCTGTATTTTTAGCTGAATTAAATTAAATAATACAGTGGGGATACGCTATATTTAGAATATTTTCACCACTTTACCTATCCATCAGACAACACTTTCTGACAGGGAACTGAAGCTGTATATCACTCTCTTCAAAGCCACCAGACTCACTTAGTTAGTGTTATTGTGTGACTTTGGTGAATCCAAACTAACCCTTGAAAATACCAAAGTCACACAATAACACAAAGTAACTGATTGAGGCAGTGGTAGGCTAGTGGCTCCTGTTTTCTTTAACATAAAATGACTGTTTTTGTCAAAGGAATCTGATGGCTGTGAAGAGAGCACAGATGAATATAATTGCCTTAGTACCTAAATATAGTGTACACTTAAACTGATATTGAAAAGCAGTACATTGCTTAGCATCTGTGTCGGTACTCCTGCCTTCTTCTCGAAATTAGGGGCGTGCAGACCGCCATCTGCTATAGGTAACACACTGACTATGGATAAATACCTTATACAACCCCACTGAAAAAATCCAAACCATCCGTTCTACTTTATTCCAAGGCCAGTTGGGAGTCATCAACACTGACTCAGGCACACAGCAGTAACTTTGGGTATCCAGATAGCTTATATCTATTTTCTGAACTGACTATTAAAAGCTCACAACAAACACATAACTGCTGAATTTTGAAGTGTGTACCATTAAAATTGAAGTGTCGATTGATTTTCAGTTTGAGAGTTTGATTGATTGAAAACATAATAACTCACAATGTGCAAAAATATCCATCTTTTAGGAGAGCCATCTTTAAAAATATATACATACGTGTGTTAATTTTGAACAGCTGGTGTTTTTTTTCTTCTTCTTTTTTTTAAATTAAAAAAGTTGGTCCTTACTCTCAAAATATGGAATGACAAAACTGGACTGTGGCGCAAAACAGCTGAAGTAAACATTTGTGTTTTTTCATTAGCTTTAACAATATAATTGGAATGACCTGCACATTGTAAAGGCAAAACACATTTAAATAACTTCTTCAACATTTTAAACTTCATAGCTTAACTTCTCCCCCGTAAAACAAATGTAACATGTACTTTTTGACAAACACATCACGTTTTGATCATTGTGCAAACAACTTCACATCCCTGTGCTTCTCAAGAGGATTTATAAAAGATAATCTGTTATGTCAACATGCCTAAGATTAAAAACATAAATAAAGTTAATAGGTTTTTCAGTGACGTTAACAAATGTACCTAAAAGGAAACACCTAATATGTCCAATGTAAAATTAATTGTATTATTGTTAATGTTTGTTAACCTGCAAATGACATGGTCAGGTTTAAATACAGAAATGTAAAACTTCCATAAAACTTTTTCTTACAGTGAAATGTTGGTGGTCTAAATTATGTTTTTTCTTTAATTTTGAAGGTTATAGGTAACTTGAGATCAGGAAGCTGAGTTTGTGTCTAATCCAAAACCAGGAAGGAATGATATTGAACTTCAAGTGAACAGGAAGAAAAGGTTTTAGTGCAATGCTGATATGTGAAGGTGGAGTCGAAATGTGACCACACTTTTTGGACACATTTGTCATTACCAGAGACAAACATGTTATATTGTACTGTAAAATTTCCTCGGTGGCAAAGAAAACATTGGTTTGACATTAGTTTTTTAAATTAGTCATGATTAAGAAATTTGTTTGACTTTTGTCGTCATCGTCTTCAGTTGTGACAGCTATCTCCATTTTTTTCTTCAGGGGACTGAAAGTGGGGAATCCACTTTGGTGTCAGACATCTGATATGAGCGATAAATGTGCCAACATCTGTTATCTGTTGAGTGGTACTGTATGGAAGTGTGTGTGTGTGTGTGTGTGTGTGTGTGTGTTAGCTGGTACCACCGAGTGAACCTCGTCTTGTCAGGCTCTGCGTGCTGGAGCTCAGGCCTCGGACATTTGTCAAACGGCTCGACTGAGGAACAAAACAATCACAATGGATATTTAAGTGTTGCAGATCTCTGTGATTGGATGTACAACCAAAGACAAAGGCATTTTAATCATTTCATGAGGACTACAACTGTAATTTATGTTAAAGTTGTTGGGACACGTGCAGCACTGACAATGTATGATGAACTTTGCATTCGGTTAGTCACTCAATTCATTCTCCTGTGCTTTGTTCCCACCCTGTCTATCTGAATTATGTTGGATTGATACGGAGGTCCAGGGAATTATCACAACTATTCAGTTTAGCTGTGCTATCTTACAATCCAGTTAGACCTCGAGGTCTTAAAATGTTCGAAGAGAGTCTCATAAAAGATGTTAAATATAACTTCAGGATTCCTGCAGTGCATTTTCTGTTTAAGTGCATTCTCCTAATTATATGTAACATTGTCAATGAAGACTTTTACTTTTTGTGGAATATTTTACAGTGCGGCATTAGTACTTTTGATAAAAGTGTACAGTGTTTTTTCTTTTTCTTTTTTTCTTTTCCTGTGGCCAGTATATTGTTTAATTCCTGCACTGGGAGAGCTGCATAGTAACAGCAAGATGAGGCAATAGTATGTCATGAAAATGTCATAGTATAATGTGTCATAAAAAGAAGTCATAGTATAGCTCTCAAGCTCTCCAAGCTGGGTGTTTCCTCAGGAGGGCTTGTCATTTTTAACTGGAAAAAAAAAGGCTTTGGTGGACATGGAGCCTAAAGGACCTAAATACTTCCTCCACCACTAGTAATATTTATGGTCTGTGTCTTTGATAACAATCTGCATTTTCAAGGATGTAAATCTACATTGCACAGGATAGAAACACCACAACGATAATAATTTACCACCAAATACATCAATCAGTTCAACACTTTGAGAACCTGGCTGATTTACTACTAAAAGCATAAGCAGGACATTGCTGTTAAACGGATTAAATCACCAATAGTCTGCTCACCTGGGTGCCGTCCTGACTCTCTCTGGCTCCAACATTCAGCACATTCAGAGAGTTTGCCCTCTTCATCCTGAAAACAGGGCACAACATCATAATGAACTCTTAAAAAGTGTTCTAAAAAAAACATTATTATATTATATATTTTTGGACAATTCACACCAGCATCACTTGTGTTTGTTAATTAATATAGAGATGTTTCTTTGATTAGTAAACCTCCATGACAAAATCAAGAGCCCATCCATGAGCCAAAAACGTCCGCAGTTTCACCTACAGGTAAGACTTTCTAACAGAGTATTACCCAGCATTCCTCGGGGTTGCTTCCTCCATTCCAACTCCTCTCAGCTTGCGGACCAGTTTCTCACTGCTTCTGCGTATCGACTCTCTGAGTTTGGTGAAGGAGCCGCTGCGCTTCAGGTTACTGAGTCCGTCCTGTCCGGAGCAACCGTCCTCAGCACCGGACCAACTGGGACGACCATCGCCTGGGGGATGGACAAATAGACAGAATGACAAACGGCAGCAAACCAGTGTATGAATATGCAGTTTGCAAAAACAAGCTCTCTGTGTTGGTGTTTTTGTTTCCTAAATCATGTATTTAGGATTACGCATACATACATTCATCTGCATACTGTACATAATCATCCAGTTCATGTGTGTCCATTCACCATTTATTTATTTCTATTGTTGGTCATTAGTGCTATTTATACATTCATATAATATTCATATAAAACACCTATTCTTTCACATACTCATGTTCATAATAGTCATGTCTATGTTTTACCTTTATTTGTCCAGCTTTGTTGTCCTAGCTGTTATATCTATTTATGTGAGTACATTTAGAGCAATGCACTTACTTATTTGTGTACACATACTTGGATTTGATCATCACCTGAAGATTAACACAAATGTTTTCTCTAGTATTACTTTAACATTATTAACTTACTCTCTGTCTGTCATTGATAAAAAATAAGGTGTTCACAACCTAGATTTTACTTTTCAGAATTTTTTACCTAACTATGTAACTTTTGAGAGACTTTTTGTCATCTAAATGAAAAGTTGAATTCATGAGCAACTGAACTCCCTTTTGCGTAGTTCAATTGCTCAATCGCTCACAAAGTTTTGTTGCTAAAGCCTTGCCAAGTCTTAAGGTTAATGTGACTAATGTCTGCAAACTTTAAATACGTACTTTAAGTATGTATATGTGCATCACTTTGCCAACCTGATGACTTTTTTCTACTCATGCCACACTGTATTTTAGCATGTACCATCATCCTGTAGTTACCTGTGGCCACAGAGGCTGCTGTTGGACAAAAGTGAAATAATTACACCTCAAGCCATTACTGAGAACCTATAAGGAAAAGTGCATCTCCACAGACCACATAATTGTCCACTGTGATGCAAAAAGTTGAACCAGAAATGTATCTGTGATACAAACAGCATTTAGCTTGCCTGTTTTCACTAGAAAAGTACTGGTTTTAGATATTAGGTAAAACTGATTTTTTTGTGGTCATGCACTCACTGCAACTTTCATCATAATCAATAACAAGGGGACACATCACTTTCCCCAGGTCTCATTAAAAACACTGTAAAATACAGCATGTGGTGGCAGACGTAATAAAACTAAAAGGGAAGTCCACAACAGATTATTATAACTGCTGCTGTTTTGTACCTTCTACAGATCCAAACTCCTTTTCATGTGCTCTGGTCAGGATCTCTTTGTAAAGAGCCTCAGCTTGTCTGTATTTCCCCTGCTTAAGATAGCATGATGCCTGAAGAAGAACAAAGACATGGATGAGTGTAAAAGAGAAGGTTTGAGCGACAAGAAAGAGGCAAAATATGTTGTAAAATTAGATCTACTTCCACTAGCAGCGTTCACACTTCATTTTGTGCAAAAGTAATATTCATAATTTATTTTCTAATTTTCATCGCCTTGAAACTCTTTTAAATTTGAAATAAACTCAGAGAGGAAAACATGGAAACATTGAGGTATCACACTAAAATGTAAAAACGCAGAATGTCAGCCACATTTAATTGTGCATGAAGGTTTCCTCTCACCAGGTTGTTCTTTGTCTTGGCCACATTGGCATCGTCTGGTCCCAGTTTGCTCTGGTAGATGTGCAGAGCACGTTCATAATACTGCTCCACCTCCTGGTACTTCCCCTGATTCTGACACAGTAGAGCCAGGTTGTTCAGCTGCTTGGCAACATCCGGGTGGTCTATACCAAGAACCTGAGGGGGTGTTCGGAAATAAAAAAATATGCTGTGAGGACAAAAAAAATATTATTTTTTCTTTTCTTTCTCATAGTATAGAAAAGCCATAAAAAAGTTAAAGTAAAGTCATTAGGAATTGTACAAACGCTGTGGGTCCTCCCAAGTGTAATAACACAAATGTGTGTGTTTTCTTACTTTTTCTCTGATCTCCAGAGCTCTCTTACACAGCGGCTCTGCTTCCTTGTATTTTCCTCTTTTCCCATAAAGCACTGCCAGGTTGTTGAGCGTTGCTGCCACCTGCACAAACATTGTACATTACATACCAACTCCATAAGTCCCACATCAAACAAACTTAAAAATACAGATATTTTTGGGTGACATAAACAACAGTACTAAAGGACTAAACACTGATGCCAAAAAATGATTTCAATTGATAAAACAAAATAATGATTGAAAATCGAGCAAAATAAATACAACAAAAGGTAAAAACAAACACAATTTATTCCAGGTGGGATTCAGTGTGTGGTGAACTGTTTCATTTCAAGATGTCTGAGACTGCAACTGGTTTATTAAAGGAGGCTAACTTACAGCCGGGTGGTCCATTCCAAGAGTTTTCTCTCTTATTGCCAATGCGTCGTTTAGCAGATTAGCTGCTTCTTTGTATTTGTTCTGGTCTCTGTGGAGATAATCACGTCACACTGTTTGTCACCTCAAAATAAACTTCTCATATAAAATCGCCTGGTTGTGGGAAATAGAGTTTCTTGGTCTAAGTGCAGGAACATCGCTTTGTTGAATACCTATTTTTTGTTTCTGCTCATTTTATTCTATAAAAGAGCTTTGAGTTTAGAAAAGGTGTAACCAATAAGTTTGTAGTTTTGGTACTGATGAAAAGGGTGACATATAAATACGCAGATGTCAGCAAAATAATGTTATACAATACATTAATCAGCAACTTAAACACAAAGTGGACACCTGTCAGAGCTCCTAAAAACCTCTTAGAAAATTTCTTACAAGTTGTAAGAAATAATTTGCTGAGTAATACTGTCATCAGTATCAAATATATATGTATGAATAGAGGGCATTATCAATTTTGGGGGTGATAATCTTTATCTAACTGTTGTTGCCATGGTAACTGGTCTTACCTGTACACCAGCGCCAGTATATTCAGCATGGTGGCAACATCTGGGTGGGTGTGGCCTGAGGACTTCTCCAGGTCTTCCAAAGCCTGTAGAGACATAAAATAAGACATTTTAAGGCATATGAACAAAATGATTAACATTTTTAAAAAACTGCATTTCCCTTTCATTTCTGAACTCTCAAGCTGAGCAGTCAGACTGAGAGCAATTCAATTGTTATTTGGGCATAACACCTGCAAGGACATAACAGTCCAGTGTGTTATCTTTGGAGAAGCAGGCTGGATGTTGAAAACTGGATTTGGGGACTTTTAACTCACCAGTTACAAGATACTATACAGGGGGGAGCAGTTAGAGGTGAACGCCCCTCTCACCTGTTTGCAAAGTGGCACAGCGACTTCGTACCGTCCCTGGGATGCATACTGGATGACCAGGTTGTGCAGTGTTCGAAGGCGGGCAGGAATCTCGTAGCCGCCCTGCTGGGCTGCAGCTGCTGCACTGCTGTGGTGAGGCTGGGACACTGAACAGCAGTAAACAGACAAATAAAAAAAAATTGAAAAAGAGAATTTGGTACAAGCTTGGACTGAACATAAGCAATCAATTACAAGTTTGAGTTTGAATCACATCAAATGAATGCAGTTAAATTAATGACATCAGATACATTAACTGAAATTGTTTTACAATTATCATATATTCTTTTAATGAACCTTATAGGATCATTTGTACATTGATTACTCAGCCTGTGTTACGTTGAATTCAGGAAGAAAACTTTGTTTTTCCTCACATACCTCCACAGTAAATGAAGAATCCAAAAAAGGTGAACTTTCTTCATGAATTAAAGTCTTAGGCGACCATGTTTAACAACAGCAAGTCTTTATCAAAGCACCTGTTTACAAACTCTCACACAGTATAATCAAAGTCTCATTTATCCAGTCATATGCTTACTACTTCCCAAATACATGTTTTTTGCTAAATACGTGATATTTAAACCACTTCCATAGAAATAGCAAAGAGCACAGGTGCATGATATTTTTGCTGATGTTAAACGTGATCACCAATGACTTTAATTCAGCAAGAATTTTCTCTGTTTTTGGATTCTTCGTTGACTGTGGTGACAAGTAAAACAATGTTTTCCTCATGAATTCAACATAACACGGGATGAGTAACTGATACACAAATTATATTTTGTGGGTGAAGTATTCCTTTTAAGATCTGTCAGAGATTGACTTGCTTGCTTGACTAGCTGCAATAAAAAAAGTGCCATCTTTGTTGTCATGGTGTGACTGCACTCATGTTGCATTTTTAGAAAAAGAAGATGCTGTTATACAAGATCATTTCATACAAGATTAACAAATAAATTCTTTGCCTGCTTTTAAAAAACAAATAGAGCTGAATGAGGAAATCATTTTAAAATCATGCTTTAATCTGAAGAGATTCCTAATGTGCAAACTCATTATCACTGCATGATGATGTAGATACTAAAATTTGACATCAGAGCTTGAAATGTCTCTGCTGTATGTGAAGTTACAGTTACACTCTGAGACTATCCATGGAGAATGAAGACTGTCACACTGTTTATCAGTTGCACACCTCTGTTGAAGTAATACATTTACACACAAACAACATGCGTGATGTTGAGCTCATTGTAGCATTAAAAGGATCAGTTCACCAAAATTCCAGGAACATTTCTGTATTTTTTTGAGCTTTAGATACTTCTTACAACATCCTGGAAAAAAGAAAGTGACTGGAAATTATTTTGTGATGATGCTAACCCATTAACATTTGACGTTTCTTCGTTTTTACATAAACATGAGAATTTCACATTTAGGCTGCGAATGACTGAAAAGCAAACTGTAGAGCGACTGTAAAGTCTTACTCTGAGACTGTTCTTCGTCCTCAGTGGGAAAGAGGTCATCCAGAGACTCCTTGGTGGAAGACGTGTCTTTGTCATCCTGAGGTGAGAAACACACACACAATCTCCATTATTAAATCCCAACTTATCAATGCTAACAAATATTCAAACTGTGTGTAATGTAAAACGAGTGTTTCACAGTGACAAACCTACAGGGAAATATCACCAAGTCTGCAGCTTATTGGAGCTTTTTTGAAAATATTTCGGTGAAGCAACAAAACCACAAACAGATATAAATGTCCAGTGTGTAGGATTTAGGGGGATTAATTGGCAGATTTCTTTTTTTGTGTATAATCACCTGAAAATAAGAATTGTTATGTTTTTGTTACCTTGGAATGAGCCATTTATATCTCCATAGGGAGTGGGGACTCGGTCCACATGTTGCACCACCATGTTTCTACAGCAGTCCAGAATGGACAAACCAAACACTGGCTCTAGATAGGGCCATTCACATTTTCATGTCAGCCACCGTAGTTAGCAGCCTCTCAAAAATGAACAGCGTCGGTAAAATACTGTTTTTTTTTAATGTGACACTGCTTTGTTCAGTGTTTTTACCAGTTTAAATCACTGGGTTCGCTTGTTTTGGAGAGGAAGGGACCTCTGCAGATAATTCAGCTCCTGGTAAAAACCTCCTGAAAGTCTGGTTCTTAAGTTATCAGAGACCTGATAAACCTGTCCTGTTCTGGTTGATTAGGACAGGTTAATCTTCGTATGCCTGGGAATTATTCATTTTTTCATGAGCCATGTAAACAGCTTAGTTGGAATATTGTCTTTTTCGAATAATTGGAAAAACTGTAATATTTTGTGCATGTACTGTAAATGTACTGTAAATGTGTCTGTCTTGACTTCACCTATAAAAACTCATTAAAACCTTTCTTAGGTTTTAGTCGGATCAAGTTTGTATTTCCAGCCTAGTTTTCCTAAATATACACATAGAACATCCAGATAAAAGCCATGCACCAAAATGGGTTAAATAAAGAGCAGACTTCTCCACATTTGATCCTTTGTTACTTGAACAGCGAGTTGGCCAGTGAAGTATTTACAGCAAACTCTTCCTGAACACATCCACACACACAAACACACAGACACACAGACACTTTTGTACTAGAGATTGTAGTCTCTAGTACAAAAGTGTGTACTAGAGATTGTAGTCTCCTCACCAGCTGCGGCTCCTCCAGGTCGTATTTGCGTATGGAGGACATGAATTGCAAGTGTCTATTCTGCTCCTCCAGGGTGACCACCTCCTGCTCCCTGTCCTGCAGCCGCTGCTGAGCACCTGCCAGCTCGTCCCTCAGCCACTGGTTCTCCTGACAGAGACGACGCACCTGAGAAGGAGCACACAATGAAAGAGAAAGCAAAGGTGACATAGAAAGGAAGGGGGGGTGAAGGGAAGAAACAGAAGAAGAAAGGATTAAGGAAAGGAAAGATTGATAGCAGAAGAGGGGTAAGAAGGAAAGGACAGGTGGAGGAGGACAAGAAAATGAAGGACAAAGAAGGAGGAAAGAAGAGCAGAATGACCAACAGAAAAACCCCAAATTTTCAAGTGGCACAAATGTTACAAACTCTCCCCACAGAAAACACGACAAAGGATTTAACAGTTGGATTGTGGAGTCAGTATTAATCCTCTATGTTTAATTTCATAAAACACTTCCAAAAAGCTCAAGAAAACATGGCATCGGATAACCTCCCACCTACTCATTACCTCTTAACTTATCTTTCTCTTCTTTATGAACATATCCTGCAGAAACTCACCTGAGCGCGCAGCTTCTGTTTTTCCGCCTCCAGTGAACCCAGGTGAGCTGACAACGCCATCATCACCTGGAGGGACAAAAAACGTGAATAACAATGTTTGTTTACAATAATTTCCAAGGGGAAAAAAACAAAAAACTGTGTTACATACATGATTTGAAACAGTGCCAAGCAAACACTGCCTCAACTACTTACTTTTTAGCCACCTAAAAAAGGCCCTTCTAAAAAAATCAATATCAGTGTAAATGTACACTATATTTACCACTTTATCTTGCTGTCAGACAGCTCTTTGCAATAGGGAACTGAGGTCGTTACCTAAAAGCCATCAAATTCCACTGACAAACATAGTCCTTGCTGGTCTACTGCTGCCATCAGTTAATGTGTAAGGTAAAGCGGAGAAAATATTCTAAATATGGTGTACACTTAAACTGATAGTGAATTTTTAGGTGGCTAAAATACGTCTTGCTGTGGCCCCATCCACAGCAGTATACTACTTATCTTCTGTGCTGGTTGACTTGGTTTATCAAAGACTAGCAAAGCAACACAGAACATAGCAGACACGTCAGATAGGTCGAACCACCATATTCAACTATGTATCTTTAAACGTTACAGTTATGGCTGAAAATGACAACAGAAATAAACAAGTTTGCTGATTTCACATATCTCCCCAGTTCATATCAAATGCCAGTTGTTTACCTGGCAGTAATTGTTGTTGTCACCACAACACCACAGTGATTTGGTCTATCCTGCATTTTGTCCATACTGTCATTTCTGCACTCTTTTAAATGCACCTTTAATGTTAAATACAAACTTTCACTTTAAACTGTTTATCTGTTCTTTGTAGGTGGCTTTTAATGTACCTTATTCTACTTTAAATTGTTTGAACAATGCTTGGGACAAAAACAAAACTTTCCTTTACGATAAGTTAAGTTAATAAATTTTAAGAAAGTTTAATATCATAACCGTGTCAGCCTTTATTCTAAACCATTTTATTATTGTGTTTACTTATCAAAGTATTAAGATAATTAACTTTAAAAGAGCAGTGTGTAGCAATAAGCAGCATATCGCAGTGAGGATTGCAGATTTCAACCGGCTGAAATCCTAACTCCTGGTTAGGATTCCTTCAGTGTTCATTGTTAAGAGGGATTTTACTGGAAGCCAAATTATCCGCAGAGGTCTCTTCTTCCCCAAAACAAACAGACCAGGTGATTAAAACCTGTAAAAACACAGAATAAAGCCGTTTCACACTAAAAATCACTGTTTTTCAGATGCTATTTGGCTCTTTGCAGAGGGGCTGCTAACTAGAGTGGCCGACACAAAAATGCAAAAACGTGAATGGCCCTTTTTAGAGCCAGTGTTTGGCTTGTCCGTTCTGGGCTACTGTAGAAACATGGTGTTGCAACATGGCGGACTCTGTGGGCAATGACCTGCCCCCTTTGTAAATGTAGACAGCTCATTCTAAGGTATAAAAAACTGATTCTTATTTTCAGGTGATTATACACTAAAGAAAACGTACTTATTACATTATATTCCATTGTTAATATATCTCCCTAAATCCTACACACTGGTCCTTTAAAACTTGATGTGCCTGCCTAAAATACAGTTTTCCTGTCTGCTGTTTGCTGCTGAGCAGGTAGTGCACAGTGGGTTTTTAAAGCTTTTTCTCTAAAAACAGCTGCCTGCTATGGCAAAAATGTGTCTATGAGAGCAGTAAGAGTGAACTAAAACAGTCAGGTTATGGGCTGTTAAACCAAAACAATGGGCTAAAAGTTGCTACAACCTGCCACAGTCTTACAGAAGAGTTAGTTACCACACAAATAGGTCATTATGGCTTTGCCTCTATTCTATTTGTACCTGCGCCTCGCTCAGCCCCAGCTCTATCCTCTCCAGTGATTGGCGGATGATGTCACTCTTCTCCTGCTCCACGCTGCCACTCTCAGGCACTGGCAGGCTCTCAATAGCCTCCTGCAGGTTCTCAAGCAGGCCACGGTTCTCTCCTTTCAGCGCCTCCAGCCCGGCGATCACCTGCTGCGTGTTGCACAGAATCTCCTCCGCCGACAACATGGCTCCCACTCTGAGGTTCCTCCTGTAACAACTGACCTGGGAACAGCACAAAAATGCACACATAAATGGTAGAAGTCTTTATAGCAGTACTTGTAGTAGTGGTGGTCTAACAGCAGTAGAAGCAGTAGCAAAAGTACAAACACTACTAGTAGAATTGGTGGAAAATAGTAGCAGTAAGACTTGCAGTAACAGCACTGTGAGTATTGTGGTATCAGAAGAAGAAGTAGAATATTTTAGAGCAATAGTAAAAATAGTAGTAGTAATAAAATACTGGTAGAAGAAGAAGTAGCAATAGTAATAGCAGCTGTAGTACTGGAAGTCATGGCACAGCAGTAGTGATGGCAGCCTCAATACAGTACAGAGAGAAATTATTTAAAGTCCAAACTGATAAACTTTGTTGTTTTTTGTAAATATACACTGTGAATCTGATGCCTGCAATAAGTGGGGACAGGGGCATGTTTACTACTGTGTTGCACCACCTTTCTTTTAACAACACTCAGTAAGAGTTTGGGAACTGAGTACACTGATTGTTGAAGTGTTGAAAATAAAATTCTTTCTGACTTAAGTGGCTCAATAGTCCAGCATCTTGGATGCCATATTTTGCACATCATAATATGCCACACATGTTCAGCGTGAGACAGGTCTGGACTGCAGGCAGGCCAGTCTAGTATCCAAACTCATTTACAATGAAGCCACACTGTTGTAACACGTGCAGAACATGGTTTGGCATTGTGTTGCTGGAATAAGCAGGGATGTCCCTGAAAAAGACGTCATATGGATGGCAGCATATGTTGCTCTAAAACCTGTATTCAGCGTTAATGGAGCCTTCACAGATGAACAAGTTACCCATGATGGAATAAGCGCTTACATTCTCCCATACCATCACAGATGCTGGCTTTGAACTTTGAGATGGTCACAATCTGGATGGTCCTTTTCCCTTTTTAGCCCAGAGGACACAGTGAAATGTGGACTTGTCAGACCACTGCACACTTTTTCACTTTCTGTCAGTCCATCTCAGGTGAGCTCGAGCTGAGAGAAGTCAGCAGTGTTTCTGGATGTTGTTGATACATGGCTTTCACTTTGCATGGTAGAGTATTACCTTGCATTTGTAGATGCAGCAGCTAACTATGTTTACTGAAAATGGTTTTCCAAAGTGTTCCTGAGCCCTTATATGCAGAGATCTCTCTGTATTCTCTAAATCTTTTGATGATATAGGGACTGTAGATTGTGAAATCCCTAAATTCCTGCAAGTGTGCATTGAGAAACTTACTAACGTTTTTTGGAGCATGTTTCAGGCATCAAATTCACAATCAGTGTGTACTTACAGAAAAACAATATAGTGTATCACACATTAAATATCTTGTCACTGTGCCATATTCAGTTGAATATAGGTCAAAAAAGATTCACAAATCACTGGATTCTATTTTTATTTATGTTTTACACAGCAATATTTTTTGAATCGGGGTTGTTAATGACAGCTGTGATTTATTGTTCATTTCACTCATTAAATTCATTTCAGTCATGAGACATGAGTTCATTATGAAAGTAAGGATATGGGACAAAGATGTTTAAGATATGGTTTGCATCCAAGTATTGGCATTTAACACTTTTGTCTCTAATATTCAGTAACAGTGACCTATTGACATTACGACTGTGACAATAACGACACAGTGAAAACAATCCAAATGGTCAGCAACTTCACGAAACACAAACATGTGATGGTTTTCAGTTCCCTCTTATCTGAAAGGAGAAGTGGGCATATAACACAATTGTTACATCCATAATATGCCAACAGTTCATTAATCCAAACTGTTAAATTACTTTGGTTTTATTCTGTCACAAACAACCTACACATTGTTTAATTATTCATAATACACTCAAATCAATGAGGAAAACGGACATGCAGGATGAAAAAATACAAATTTACATAACATATGTCACCTGTCCATCCGGTGACATGACATATAAGCTGAGTGGTTTAAGTCAAAGAACAATAAACAAAATGCTATCTCTTTTCCAATATTTTCAAGCAACTAAGGAAACATTATGCGTGAATAACATATGAAAACACACATATAGATGACACTCACAAGTCTGCATGTGCTTTGTTTACTGTGGGCGGCGCATCAGGCCTCAGGGTCAGTTTACCAGCATGGCAGGAATAATGCTGTTTTATGCAAATTTAAATCCAACACGAACCTTTTCGCTGGTATAATGACGACTGCGTCACATTACGTGATATCTGTGTTTATCTTTTGGTGAAAACATCACCGGCTGTACTGTACAACACATACGATTGACGATTATGCTCTGAAACACGATATTAACACACAGACAAAACACGCAGGCCAGCTTCATTTCAGATCCACATCAACAAAAAGTTATTTATAGCCTACCTGCTAAGTCCAGGCTCCGGCGGCGTGGTTTCGTCTTTTCGTCCACTCTGAGATAATATTATTATTTCTATTTGGAAAGCGGAGCCGGTCATATACAAGGGAACATTTCCGCTCCCAGTATGTTTCAGTTTATTTACTGTTGAACAGGTGGGACGGTAAAAAGTAGAGATCTGTAAATGATTCACCTGCTGCCTCCTCGGCTCTTAGCTCCTCCTGTCATCACGGAGAGCATCAAGCTAGCATAGCAACACGCGCAACTTCCGCTTATCACCTTCAAAGTAAAGGTCTTATCAAACGCTACCCACGTATGTAAAAGTATACATACATTTTAAGTTCCAAGAATGGTTTACATGCATAATATGCCACCTATGAGTCATTTCCTATTTTCAGTGGTGGAAACTGAGCACTAGTACTGTACTTCAGAGGCAAATAGCCTACTGTACTTTTTACTCCAATCTATTTGTCTGACAGGTTTAGTTACTTCTCAGATGATAATTTTCCATCCCCTTCCTGTCCAGTATAAACCCAATCAACCAAACCAATCTCCAAATATGGTGATTTTGAATGATATTTTTTTCTGATAAATTGAAAGATGAAGTGTTTAGAAAATTCTACTTCACTAGATAAATAAACTCTTTCAAAACCCTACAAAGCTGAAAACAGGGCTGTTTTTCTGACACCATGAAACGTTGACCTTGTTCTCACAGGGCAGCCACACAACAAACGTATGATGATCTTATAGAAGAGGATGCATTGCTGTAGATTAAACATACCAACAGTACATGGAGTTAAAATAAGCACAGCATTTAACATCTATGGTAGTAAAATGCAACATACACATTAATGCAGCAGTTAATCCAAAAACATCAGATATAATAGTAAAACACTCACAGAGAACATTCCACTGTACAATTAATACAATTTGCTGATAGTTCTTACATAGGCCACTTTTACTTATTTTGACTCTAATATGATAATCTGTTTAGTGACCCTATTTCAACTCATGGCTCACTGGCTGTTCTGCACACCTAATCTATCAGATATTCTTTATTTAAGCTTCAATATTTTGAATTCAATCGTATGTGTAAATTGGCAATTTGTGCTACTGTGTTGCAACAATAATATGAGACAATAGCACAACAAAAACTACATAAATGGTAATAACAATGATAATAATAATTATTATAATAATAATTAATTAATTAAAAAATAATAATTGTGAAATACTTAACATCTGTGCAATAATCTGACAGGTATGTCTCACTTCAGTAGGACTCAACACGTTTCTCAATACAAATAGATAAAAAAAATTAAAAAAAATTAACGCATTTATTCTGAAGGCAGCGTGTCACTACTTCTTGCATTTGTCCACTTATGTCCGCGTGCATTGACGCATCTGAGGAGCTTACCTGATCCCATATTTCCCACCATACACCGCGGCACCGGGGCTGGCTGCAGTTTTTGCAGTACAGTATGTGTACTGTATGTCCACTAGATGGTGCCTGTGGCAAAGTAATAGTCTTCATTGATTTTCACTTCTCAGTGAGGAAACAGGCCAGCTATTTTATGTTAATTTTATTGTGGTAACATTGTGAATCACATAGGAGTTTTATCATTATCATTAAACTGTAAGAGATTAACTTTAGCACATTTTCTATAGAGGTATCAGTCTTACATGAAGAAGTGAAATCCACTGTTTGCAGAATGTAGCTTGTGTGTCTGCACAGTGTCATATTTTCACAACTCATTGTTAGTAAATATCGTACAGTAAGTGCAGGGCCCAATGTGATATCTTTTCATCAGGCCCAAAATCCCTGGCAGTGCCCCTGCATACAGCACTATGAACCAGTACCACCACAGGAGGAACTTTGTAAGTTTCTGTTCAGCTTAGGCTTGGGGAAAGGCATCAGGTATCTTCATGTCAAAAGGTTCAAGTCCAAATAAAGTCAGAAGTCACTGGTGTTAAGGTCGAGTCTAAAGTTATCAAATTTGTGAGTAACATGACTTGGACTTGAGTCCACACTTAGCTATTACAAATGACAAGAGATATCAGACTGCATCTCAGTGCAGTCCTTTGATAGGATGTTGTTGAATGAAACTGAGTAATGTATAACTTAAATGTGTTTATTTAATCAAAAATGAAGCGAGATTATCAGAAAGTAAATATACAGAGAAATGAAGAAAGGACATCCTGGAGAAACTTCAGAGAGAGTCTTTGTATAGTAAGATGTTTGAGGGAAATTTCTGTTGTCATGTTCTTTGCTGTGATGAATAGATGTGTTTCATATTCACCAGCAAATTAAGAACAATGTATGGTTGCTCTGAAACTGAAATACATGAATGCTCATTGTGAAAGGCAATAAGTCTGAAAGGGAGGATGGAGCATGCTTGTTCCTGTGTGATAATGATGAATCTTCTGTAAGAAAATAAAGATGAAAAACCTGTGGCTGGCTACAATTAGTGTGAAGAAATACAGACATAGCACAGTAGAATGCCAAAATAACAACAAACGCAACAAAATCAGATAGACCAAAAAAAAAAGGAATGAATGGGGCACCATCTTTGAACATGATATTCAGTTCTCCTTAAAGCCTAAAATCACATTTAGTCATCCCTTTTTGTAGTCAAAAATAAAATAATTTCAACATGTTTTTGAAGTGTACTGTAATGGTTTCTTATTATTAAAAGACAGAAAAAATATCTTTGAGAAATATTAAAAATGTTCCTTTTCATCTCTGCTACTGCTTTATGCAATATTTAATTTGATTATTCTGTTGAGTTATTGTACCATCTTGGTGGCTTTGTGAAATCATGAAATTAGAAAATATTGAATATACATTTCTCCTTTCTGGTTTCTGTTTTTTTGTTTTTTTGGCTTTACAAAGTGTTTTGTCTAAAATTTCAAATGAAATGTTTTGGCATAATCTGTCATACCAGACATGTGTTATACACAAGTAAATGAAGTGAGTGCATCCCTCAATACAAATATATAGGCTTTGTGTTTCCCATACATTGATTTAATTGACAGCTTGCCACAGTGTGAATACTGACCTGCCATTTTTTTTAAACTATTTAAAATGGGTAAACTCTGATTTTATTGTAGAGCTGCACGCAGTGTATTGATTCATTGTTTCTCCCTCTCTGTTTATCATGAGATAGTAGTGGATCCAGCAGTGTGCCTGCATACACACATGCACAGTGACAGGGTTAACTATTAGTATAAGTTAATGTTACTGAGCGGTTATTTACAGGTTTAATGACATCACAAGGCTAACTTTACCTTAAGGTTATTAACAGGTTTCACAACATCACAAGGTGAACGCTACCTAACGGTTAATGGGTTTAACGACAGAGTTGAGCCATTTCATTGTCAGTTTGGTTTGTTGGGACCGTTTAACAGCTCAGAGTTGGATGTTAACTGCTGGTTCTAAGTTAGCTCAAAGTAAACAGGCACATGTTGAACTGACCGTTCACTGTGACGGCAGTGGCTCCGGGGACAGTCCCTCAGTCCTGCATCTAACCAATGTAATGGCAGCCCAAACCTGCCACTGTTTGCTTTCTCATGCCCTGAGCTGAACTGCCAATCAGAGGGATTTTTTATTTACTAACGGGCTCTGCCGTCTTGGAAGGTGTTTCAACCTGCTGAATCGGCCGAGAAAAGCTGACAAAGGCTGACTAGTGCCAATGGTGCAGGACACACCACAAAAACTAGGTCAACAGATGTTCACCAACGGCCAACATTGACCAATGTCAGCCTTGTGAGTCAGGGCCCTTACTAGTAGTCTGCTGCACAGAGTGTGTAGCATCTGCTTAATCTCCTTTCAGCTCTGAAACATGTGGGGTGCAGGCTGAGGAGCTGGTCTAGCCAAAGCAGTAGCATAGGTTATCTGCTGTTGTGGGAGGGGGCTCTGCTGACAGTTAAAGGCGCTGCATGTAAGAATGTGGCCAAAACGGTTACTGCACTCAATTTCAAAATACTGCCGCGAGTCATGTCCCCCCCCTCCCCTACAGATTCGAGGTTGCTGGACAGCGGCATGCTGGAGACTGATTTGTTTGCCCACGGGTGGCTGCTGTGGCAGGGCCGCATCGCCGCGTCCTTGATCTTCGGTTTTCCAGCGGACCGTTCGAGCAAGTCCGGCTTCTCTGCTGCTAACGCTGCTCCCGGGATACAGCTGAGGAGGAGCCGGCTGCTAATGCTATGTACCGGGACACTGCTAATGCTCCTTGCCGTACTGCTGTAGCTCAGTCGTAACTGTAACTGATGCTGAGACTCTTCTGACTGCGTGACTGGTAGACGGCGGTGGGTGGCGCAACAGGCCAAAACACAAATTCAAAACATAAACATGATTTGCGGATTGTAAAAAATTTTTTTAAAATGCAAATATTCTGGCTGTACTATTGTTGTTGGTGAGATCAGTATGTTATATGAACATTATTCCTTAGTCTCTGTGACATATTAGGATGATTTTACAACTATTTGCTTTAGATTTCTTACATATAGCTCCTTTAAAGCTCTTCCGGTGTGGGGTGTAGGAGGCTGTGAGGTGGGGACTGAGGTGGGGACTGTGAGGTGGGGCAGGATGATGAGAGCTGGGCTGTTTTTCTTGGTCTTTTAGTGGTCTGCTGTGGTGGTCGAGTTGGGGCTTCTTCCTCTTCCACAAGCTGTTTCTTGGTTTCCTCAGAGAAGAGCTCTGTGGTTGGGCTGTTCAGCTCCAGCAGGGTTGGGTGCTACCACAGACGGCAGCACAAGGAGTCTAAACAGAGCAGAGTTGACAGCTCAGGGTGTTCATCCTCTTAGGTCTGCTACAGGAAACCCAAACCTGCCACTGCTGGTGGGATTAGCAGTAACGGTGGTGCTCCCACTACTGGATGTAGGGACACCAGAGGCCGGTCTAGTATCATATTATCATTAAGGCTCATTTATCTCTCTTTATGTACAAAAATATATATGTGCCATCTGTGTGTGAATGTCTAATCTCAGTAGCAGTTGGCCTCAATGTTTGTAAATAAATATGGACAGGACTATAACTCAAAAAATTGGGTATTTACTTCCATTAAAATAAGTTCTTTTCTTGTTTTCAGCCTTTTTTCCTCCATTACACTGCAGAGCCTGATAGGCTGCAATAATAAAATGTATTTTCAGTCCCTCTACAGCCTAGACTTATACATATTTCTGTATCATGATGTGGTTGAATATTATTTCTGGCCAACACAATTCAAGTAGCATTTTATTAGGCCTAACTTTCAATAACTATTTAACACATTTATAAGTTTTTTTTTCGGCAGTTGAAAAACCCACAACGTCACGTCCATACTGCAATGAATTCGTACTCGTCATCGTACTCATACTCGTCGTCCTCCACTTATCCGGGTCCGGGTCGCGGGGGCAGCAGTCTCAGCAAAGAAGCCCAGACAGTCCTCTCCCCAGCCACTTCCGTCAGCTCTTCCAAGGGAACCCCGAGGCGTTCCCAGGCCAGCCGGGCGATGTAATCCCTCCAGCTTGTCCTGGGGCGGCCCCGAGGTCTCCTCTCGGTTGGACATGCCCGAAACACCTCCCAAGGGAGGCGTCTGGAAGGCATCCTTACCAGATGCCCGAACCACCTCAACTGGCTCCTCTCGATGTGGAGGAGCAGCGGGGTTGGAACGTAGATCGACCAGTAAATCAAGAGCTTCACTTTCTAGCTAAGCTCCCTCTTCACCACAACGGAAGGGTTAAGTGCCTGCATCACTGCTGACGCCACCCCAATCCGCCTGTCAATCTCCCACTCCATCCTACCCTCACTCGTGAACAAGATCCTGAGATACTTAAACTCCTCCATCTGAGGCAGGACCTCCCCCCAACCTGGAGTGGGCAATCCACCCTTTTCCGGCTGAGGACCATGGCCTCAGACTTGGAGGTGCTGATTCTCATCCCAGCCGCTGCACACTCGGCTGCGAACCGTCCCAGCAATAGCCGAAGGTCACTGTTCGATGGGGCTAGGAGGACCACGTCATCCGCAAAAAGCAGGGATGAGACCCTCCTGTCACTGAACCTGACACCCTCCACCACCCAGTTAGAAACAGAACTGATGACAAAGGGCAGCCCTGGCGGAGTCCAACTTTCACCGGGAAAAGGTCCGACTTACTGCCGGCCACGCAAACCAGACTCACGCTCCTTCGGTACAGGGATTGGATGGCCCTTAGCAAGGGGCCACCAACCCCATACTCCCGGAGCACCCCCTACAGGATGCCCCTGGGGACACGGTCGTAAGCCTTCTCCAAATCCGCAAAACACATGTGGACTGGTTGGGTGAACTCCCATGCCCCCTCCAGCACCCTGGTGAGGGTAAAGAGCTGGTCCACGGTTCCGCGTCCGGGACGAAAACCACATTGCTCCTCAATCTGAGGTTCAACCATCGACCGGACCCTCTTCTCCAGCACCCTGGAGTGGACCTTACCTGGTAGGCTGAGGAGTGTGATCCCCCTGTAGTTGGAACACACCCTCTGGTCCCCTTTCTTGAAGATGGGGACCACCACCCCGGTCTGCCACTCCAGAGGCAGACCGGCGTCCTCCCCGCCACCTGATCCAACTCACCACCAGGTGGTGATCAGTTGACAGTTCTGCTCTTCTCTTCACCCGAGTGTCCAGATCATATGGCCGCAGGTCAAATGATACGACTACAAAGTCAATCATTGACCTGCGACCTAGGCTGTCCTGGTGCCACGTGCATTGCATGTTCACCTCCAAGATCATCTGAGACCAGCCACCCGGACAGCTGCTGCAACAATCGGTTTGCATAACCAAAGAATTTCTGCACAAACTGTCAGAAACCGTCTCAGGGAAGCTAATCTGCATGCTTGTCGTCCTCATCGGGGTCTCGACCTGACTGCAGTTCGTCATCGTAACAGACTTGAGTGGGCAAATGCTCACATTCGATGGCGTCTGGCACGTTGGAGAGGTGTTCTCTTCACGGGTGAATCCCGGTTTTCACTGTTCAGGGCAGATGGCAGACAGTGTGTGTGGCGTCGTGTGGGTGAGCGGTTTGCTGATGTCAACGTTGTGGATCGAGTGGCCCATGGTGGCGGTGGGGTTATGGTATGGGCAGGCGTATGTTATGGACAACGAACACAGGTGCATTTTATTGATGGCATTTTGAATGCACAGAGATACCGTGACGAGATCCTGAGGCCCATTGTTGTGCCATTCATCCACGACCATCACCTCATGTTGCAGCATGATAATGCACGGCCCCATGTTGCAAGGATCTGTACACAATTCCTGGAAGCTGAAAACATCCCAGTTCTTGCATGGCCAGCATACTCACCGGACATGTCACCCATTGAGCATGTTTGGGATGCTCTGGATCGGCGTATACGACAGCGTGTTCCAGTTCCTGCCAATATCCAGCAACTTCGCACAGCCATTGAAGAGGAGTGGACCAACATTCCACAGGCCACAATCAACAACCTGATCAACTCTATGCGAAGGAGATGCGTTGCACTGCATGAGGCAAATGGTGGTCACACCAGATACTGACTGGTTTTCTGACCCCCCAGACCCCCCCAATAAAGCAAAACTGAACATTTCAGAGTGGCCTTTTATTGTGGCCAGCCTAAGGCACACCTGTGCAATATTCATGCTGTCTAATCAGCATCTTGATATGCCACAACTGTGAGGTGGGATGGATTATCTCAGCAAAGGAGAAGTGCTCACTAACACAGATTTAGACAGATTTATGGACAATATTTGAGGGAAATGGTCTTTTGTGTGTATAGAAAATGTTTTAGATCTTTGAGTTCAGCTCATGAAAAATGGGAGCAAAAACAAAAGTGTTGCGTTTATATTTTTGTTCAGTGTATTATGATGTGATAATGAGATCTGTATTCCATTATGAAGTCATAACAATTTCCTTATTCCATTATGACGTCCTAATTAATTCCGTATCCTATTATGACATGAAAATCAGTTCCTTATTCCATTATGATGTCATTATTGACACATCATGAGATCCTAATGTCTTCACTCTAAGACCTTTGTGTCATCATTATGAGAGCCTGACATTTTTGTTTTGTCCTCATTGTCGTCATAATTAGATCTGTATTCCATTAGGACGTCATAATTACTTTCTTGGTCTATAATGATGTTATAATGAGATCCTCATTCCATTACGAAGTCATAACCATTTCCTTATTCCACTATGTCATAATTAGATCCTTATTCCATTATGACGTCCTAATTAGTTCCGTATCCTATAATGAAGTCATAATGAGATCCCAATTCTATTATTACATCATAATTAGTTCCTAATTCCATTATAACGTCATAATTAGATCCTTATTCCATTATGAAATCATAATTAGTTCCGTATTCTATAATGAAGTCATAATGAGATCCCAATTCTATTATTACATCATAATTAGTTCCTAATTCCATTATGACGTCATAATTAGATCCTTATTCCATTATGAGATCCTGATGTTTTCACTGTAAGACCCCGATGCCATCATTATGAGATCCTGACATTTTTGTTTTGTCCTCATTGCTGCATGATTATGACATCATAATTAGATGCTTATGCTTTTATGAAGTCAAAATGGATACCTTATTCCATTATGACATCATAATCAGTTCCTTATGCTTTTATGAAGGCATAATCACTTCCTTATGCTTTTATGAAGGCATAATGAGATCCTAATTCCATTATGATGTCAAAATGGATACCTTATTCCATTATGATGTCATAATTAGTATCTAATTCCATTATGATGTCATAATTACTTCCTTATTCCGTTATGACATCATAATGAGATCCTCATTCCATAATGAAGATTCCATCATGACTTCATAATGAGATTCTTATTCCATTATGATGTCATAAGTAGTTCCATATCCCATTATGACATCATAATCAGTTCCTTATTCCATTATGACATCATAATGAGATCCTTATTCCATTTTGACATCACAATGAGATCTGTATGCCATTATGATGTCATAATTGAGACCCTTAAGCCATTATGAGATCCTGATGTCTTCACTGGAAGACCCCGATACCATCATTATGAGAACCTGACATTTTTTGTTTGTCTTCATTGTGGCATGATGATGACATCATAATCAGTTCCTTATTCCATTATGACATCATAATTACTTCCATGTTCTAGAATGAAGTCATAATGAGATTCCTATTCTATTATGACGTCATAATTACTTCCTTATTCCATTATGATGTCATGATGACATAATTTCCTCCCATTATGAAGTCATAACGATTTCCTTATTCCATTATGTCATAATTAGATCCTAATTCCACCATGACACCGTGATTCGTTCCAAATTCCATTGTGATGTTATAATTAGTTACTTTTTCCATTGTGACGTCATCATAAGATCCTTATTCCATTATGACATCATAAGGATATCTTTATTCCATTATGACATCATAGTTAGTTCCTTATTCCATTGTGAAGTCATAATGAGGTCTGTATTCCATTATGTCATAATTACATCCTTATTCCATTATGACATCAAAATTAGTTCTGTATTCCATTATGACATCATAATTAGTTCTGTATTCCATTATGACATCATAATTAGTTTCTTTTTCCATTATGACATCATAATAAGATCCTTATTCCATATATCATAATTGAGACCCTTAAGCTATTATGAGATCTTGCTCCTATAAGACTCCAGTGCAATCATTATGACCTCAAAACTATTTCCAAATTCCATTAAAACATCGTTAGTTCCTTCTTCTATTTTGATGTCATAATGAAATCCTTATTTCATTATGAAGTCATAATCAATCAATCAATCAATCAATCAATCAATCAATCAATCAATCAATCAATCAATC
>NC_065507.1:34180585-34219830 GCF_006386435.1 Epinephelus moara | reverse complement strand
GTTCTCAGAATGCAGTGTTCTGGTGGGATAATATGGCACTATGAGCTCACTAAGATATGACGGAGCTTGACCATTTAGAGCTTTATAAGTTAACAGTAGGATTTTAAATTCAATTCTGGATTTTACAGGGAGCCAGTGCAGAGAAGCTAAAACAGGAGAAATATGATCTCGTTTCTTAGTTCCTGTTAGTACACGTGCTGCTGCATTCTGAATTAGCTGGAGAGCTTTTAAGGACTTATTAGAGCTACCTGATAATAGAGAGTTACAGTAATCCAGCCTAGAGGTAACAAAAGCGTGGACCAATTTATGAGATCCTGATGTCTTCACTCTAGGACCTTGATGGCATCATGATGAGATCCTAACATTTTTGGTTTGTCTTCATTGTGGCATGATTGTGACATCAGTATAAGATCCTTATTCCGTTATGACCTCAAAACTAGTTCCAAATTCCATTAAAACGTCATAATTACTTCCTTATTCTATTTTGACATTATAATGAAATCCTTATTCCATTATGAAGTCATAATTCTATCTTAATAACATAGCATTATGACATTAATTGTCTTCAGCACAGCCCTAACCCTGCTATGCATTCCCTGATTGTGTAGCCACCAAAGTGAGTATTACTGCAGCTGGAGCAGCTTTGCGACCGACCCATCACACCTACACATCAGTCCATGATCAGCCCCCTTTGCCCGCTGGCCTGAAAGAAGACTCTCCAAAAATGCTAAGATAGCATTGGCTAGCTATGAAGTATTAGATTAAAAGACAGGTGGTTAAGGCCAAGGTAGGGATAATGGGAAGGGGTTACATGTAGTTACTTATAAAGTGAATCACGTTTTAATGTATAGGAAATATGAAGAGGATTATGGCTACAACTTTATTCACTACAGTGTGGCATTATAGCAAAGTTCAGATAACTTGTGATGGTGGGTTTGTCTTGTACTAGTGGTGGGCGTGGTTTGTAGGGGTGTGTCATGTACACTACAAATGGAATATGTCTGCAACTATACATGTCTCTGGCCACCAGGTGACGGATCAGAATCAAGCCCAGGCCTCCCTGGGTTGATGGCAGAACGTCAACCCAAAGGTGGAGGTCCATGTTGACCAAGACAGAGTTGAGTCGTGTTTTAACAAGTGTGACCATGAGATGTTGCTTGTAGCCCACATCGTACGTCTAGAGTGCAGCAGTGAGTGGAGAATGACCTTTTTGGTTGGCTATTAAAAAGCTTCACATTCATGTGATAATTTGCTGAAAAGTCAGATGTGGCAAATGATAAACAAACATGGACACCTTGCGGCAACATAATAGAATATTTTAACTAAATGTAATTTATGATGGTTAGTTTGAAGTAGTTGAACACTGACATTCATATGCTGCTCTGTATTTTAGGACACTGACTCTGAAACAGAAATGAAATTGACATGAAACAATGAATATGAGGCCATTAAATTTTACATCCACACTGGATGAGAGATATCAAGATTTTTTTGATATTGATGTGTGATGTGATGTGGAATTCTAACGAAAATAAAGAGGTAATGATCGTTGTCAAAAGTTATTGCTTTTATCATTTTTTATGGTGACATTTTTGTGGTATGTCTGTGACTTCCTAAAGATCACCATGTTGGGAGTGCTTTGACTCATGGTAGGGTAGACTATGAGACAATGGGCTGCTGAGTGTCATTTTTTCAATGACATTTTGCAGGTGAACCAGAAGTGTTTTAATGCTGCTGCTGGTTAGAAAACTGCTGCTGAACTTCAGTATATAGTTCACACTGGCGATGAAGAGAAGCTGTCTGACTCCTGTCTTCTGCGCAGATTTTATACCAATCTCTATGGAGAGATATCTGCATATGTATGCAGAATCTGTAGGGCAACAATTCAAGATTTTGGTATCAGAAGCTTTTTGGTTTGTGTTTGTAGTCTGAGTAGTATTGACCAATCATATTTGAGTGGGTTTTGGTTGTCTGCAGGTAAACTAACTAAGTGGTTATCTCCCAATTAACTTAGTGGATATTTCTGAGAAGCCAGCTGTTATTGTCTGATGATGATTTTGCTTTATATTTGTTTTTTATTCTACTTTATCTGCAGATATCTGTCCATAAAGCTTCGCCAAAATATTGTCTGGACCTCTCTCAAGTTGTTAATTGAACTCTAAACAATAAAAGCCACATGGAAGAGGAAGTCTTGGCCTGGCTATCTGCTGGTTACACCACATCTTGCACTCACCCCCACAGACATATGTAGACACCGCATGGCAGGCAAGATGTCAGTCTGAGCGAACATACCTTTGAGAGCGCATGCTTAAGTTCCTCAGAAAGGTAACCTATGGACTATGTTTTCCTAACTGAGGTTTTGGATTATGATTGTAAATGCAAAAAGGTCGAGAGATGAAGACAAACACCAAAACTAGCAACAAGGTACCTGACGTGCTTCTTTAAATGACTAGAGACCCAATTTAAGCTGTTAAAGGGTTGCATCCATTATACGTATACTTTCAGAGGGGAAGACAGGTCATTTGCCTTGTTGTTACTGTGATAGATTTAATGTTTAGTGCATGTAGACTGCCATCTGCTGGAGATAGGAGGAAACTTCTCACAGCTGAGCAGGAGACTGTCTTGATGAATGTGGTCATTGCCAGTATGCCATGATGGAAATTCAGACCAGAATAGCCAAAGAACAGGTAGTCTTCCAGTGAACTGACAGCATCAACATTTCCACCAGTGGTGGGCACCTGTGGTAATGTGTCTGTGGAGTCTATCCAGGCTTGGATTAGACACACAAGGGCATTTTTCCCATGCTGCCTGGCAAGAGCAAACAAAATATGTGATGTTATCCATCCACGCTGTGACCTCTTGTTGTAGGGAGTTGCTGTTGGGGAAGTTTGAGTTTCTATAGATGGCGCTCTCTCCTTTATCTATTCGGTTATACGACTTAACCATGCTGCTCATGCTAATGACTGTAAAAGTGATACTTCAATTAGACTTTCCATATTCTTAAAAACATATTCAGGCAGGTTACTAGGATGGAGCATCACAAAAATTTAAATCCACTTTTAAATTATATGAAATAAAAATTCACAGAGAGGGAGACAGCCCAACAAACAGGAACTATCAGGAGAGAGTGTGTTTGTGTGTGTGTGTGTAAGTGTATGTGTGTGTATGTGTGTGACAGTTATATGAGCGGGTTGATGGACGGGTCAGCTGTCAGGTAGGCAGAGAAGCACCAGCAACTGACTGTGGTAAGTCGGCCATATAAGGTCACCGGTCCCCGGGGGAACTCCTCCAGGCCACTGTGCTTCCTACAAACAGCCCTCCAGTACCTGCTGACCACATATTCACCTACAGGGGTCACAAGGACTGGGATCAGTGTCACAGAGACAGATTAGTAGGTTCGGGAGAAGTTTGAAAATGTTACTCCCCAAATCAGAGCAGCTTGACACTAGCAGATGATTTATGAAAGGTGCAGGAAATAAGAAGAGAGCACTTTGTAGCTACCTTTCTCAGCAACTTACAACCAGTTACTGAGAAACATCTTTCAACATATTATAGATTTTCTGAATCTAGCACATACTGATCAACAATCAGTCTCTCGATCCACTTCTTTACTCTTGCGGAAATACGATCTGTGGTTCCAGCTACAGTGCTAGAGCCAGGGTTTCGATTCATCCTGTGGATCTGAGCTGAGAGGTGTGCAGTGAGATCTGGGTGCTAAGATGGAGGGAAGTTTGCCACAGTTCATTTACACATACTACCCACATTGTTACGATACAAAGCTGGTTGAAAATTGTTTAAAATATCCCTTAAAGAAAGATTTAGGATTAAATTAACACAGGTTAAGAACTACAGTACATAAAAATATAATGAAAGAAGTGGTTCTGTGTCCGCATGAACACTAAAGAGAAGAAACATTTGCCTGAGGACACATTTTAAATAAAATTCCTTGTGGTGTTAGTGTTAACTCTTGTTCCTGTGTGTGTCCACTGGGAACTGGACTCCTCAAGAGTGTCAAACTATTCAGGACCACCACATATTTTGGAGTTCATTCTGTCCTCAACCTCTGACCTCTGTGCAGAAAATAGAAAACACGATTTGTTCATCTGCTGTAGTGAAAATATTTATATTCCCTTCATATCCTTCACAACTACTGTTGTTGAATTGGACTGAACCACTTATCTCAACAATTTAGCCTCCCAGTTAGTTATATATTCAATTTGCTTGCTTTATTAGGTCTTGATGTGCATTTTCTCATTTGCTAAATATTAATTATTTTCTGCTGTTGAAAACACTGGAATACGCAGTGTTTCGTAGTCTGTCTAGACTGAAGACCAGAGGGGACAAAATTTGCTTTAATGTAAGAATCTCCTGAATGAAAAGCTAAGCCTTGCTAATGCAGTTTAGCCCTCTAAATCTCCTCATAAACTCCACTGACCTTTATAATAGCTGTTAAGTCTTTGTTCTTAAGAAAAGTATTATTGACTCATAAACTGTTGACCTGATTTAACGTAAACTCATACTTTACATTCTTTTCTTTTTTCATTTTATGTAAATTTCTTCACTTATTTATCAAAGTTATTACAACAATATATATACAATATATACAATGGTTTATCCCCTGAAATTTGTTGTTTTGGATCACTGACTGATTTTTTTCTGTGATAAAATAATGCCTTGTTGTATCAGCTAAAGGTAACCTTTTTCCAGTGGATGGACACACACACACACACACACACACACACACACACACACACACAAAAATAAATTGAAAAGATATAGTTTCTGTCATTCTCGGTGGCTGACCCTTCTGTCAAGAATCAAGAATCTGATCTTTTGATGGATTGTGTGTGAGCTGAAACAAAGATGAAGATAAATTAAGGATGCACAGTCAGCATGCTGTTATAATTTAGTTATAGACACTGTAATGATAGGCAGTGATACACAGGTGCCCTCAGAGAGGGACGTTGCAGCTCTGCAACCGTGAGGTGACAACAAAATGAAACAGTGTGATATATTCAATCATGATGGTCAGCTGTCTCATTAATGTGGTGTGTGTGTGTGTGTGTGTGTGTGTGTGTGTGTGTGTGTGTGTGTGTGTGTGTGTGTGTGACAGAGAAAGAGCTGCATTACAAGCTGTACAGAAAATGAGATTTATGTTGCGGTAAGACAGGCAATGGGACTTCACACTGGCAATACAACACCGCTGCCGCTGACACCCAACAGACAGCCGACAGTAGGAAGAAATGACAGTACGCTATGTAGTCAGATATGTGTGTGTGTGTGTGTGTGTGTGTGTGTGTAAATATACTTACATGCACACAGACGTGCATTAACAAAAAGAACACAGGTGTGCATGGTGAACATTACTGCATGGATATATGCACATAGACACTTGTGATCCACGTGATTTTCCAACATCCTATTGAAGTAAAATTAGAAACGAATGACTTATAAAATGAATGACACACACAGGCATATGTCTGGTATCACATGTTAGATAAGGCAGTTTAAAACTGACCTGATTTATGTGACATGATTTAAGTAACCTTTGCAACATTTCCTAAGAGCTTCCTGTAGAAAGCCATGCATGATTTTTCTTGAGCCCTGCAAGAATTTTGGTGGGCCCTTTCACTTGTGACAGTAGAGAAGGCATGAGACACAAAGTCATAAATATGTGAGAGGACAAATCCCCAGTAAAGGTGTATGCTCTCTACTGCTAGTCATGGATTAAATCCCAACTGTCTTTCTGCTGATTTGGTGAAGAAATGTAAGTTTTTGTCAGTCTGGTCAAGTGAAGGTCAATGAGCAGATGAATGGACAGAGGGATGGAAGGGGGGACAGACGGACGGACAGCTGAGTCAATGCAATTCAATCGTGTGAGCTGGTATCGGAGATGGGAGGACCTGGTGAGGCGGCACTAAAGATAGAAATCAACGGTTCACCCCAGGCAAATTGCTACACCCCCTCCAATCCCTCACACGTAGCTCATGTTGCAATGTAAGCTCACCACTGTCACCTTCACCAAATCACAAAAATACAAAACTATTATCCCAAAGTAAGATATTTTAGTTACATAATCCAGTTTAATTAGCAACACAGTGTAATGTTGCTCTGTGCAGATGGATGAATAATCAATGGTGTGATTCTTTCTTTATTTCACCACAATGAGAACACTTTGAGCTGTGCACTCTGTGATAAATCTGTCATCTTTCTAATGTAACTTACCCTATAAATAAATCCCAGCAGTGTGTACCCATTGTCCCTTGCTCATGATGTCATCTTACTGATCACTCTGCATGTGAAAGGTTACAATTATACCTGTGCTGTCAGACAGACCTTGAAGCATCACCACAAAACCTGCTGATTTTTCACCAGGTTTTGTGCAAGTTTTGAATCTGTTAGCCATATCTCTGTTACTTTTATTGAGTTTTTTTCAAATAGTGACTATTCAACAAAAGCCTTTATCTGACTTGAAACACTGTCAAACTTTCACAATAGAGTGGAGTGCCAAAGCAAATCCGAGCAGATATTCAGATAGAAGCTACACACTGCTCTGTCATCTTTTCATGATCATCTTTTTGAAAGTGAGGTCTGACATGTTCAAGATTTTCTCAAATGTTTTCCAAAACCGGTCATTATGTTCTCTGCAGTAAAGAGTAAAAGCAGGTTGTTTGATCTTTTGTTTGTGTTGTGCAGCACTACATTTCATTTTTGTTGACCTGTAAATAAGTCATATATAAACATAATTTGTATTAGGAAATGCATTATGTAAAAATAAGTTATACCACGCAGATTACGTTCTTTGGGGAGGGTATTTGGGGTGGCACTGTTTACTGCCAACATAAACAACTAAACACTGCAACCAAAGCATGATAAAAAATCAAACCAAAAAAAAAAATTGTAGAATATTTGTATCAAATAGCCAAATCTTATTCGACCGGTATAATTCTGAGCTTGGTACAGTCCTAGAAACAAAAATGTTCTGAAGATGGACAACTAAAAGAGAATCTTAGATACTTTGCTCCTTGCATTCTAACCATGTTGTTTTATGCATGCTTCATAAACATGGACAACCCATTGAAAAATATTACATCATTATCAAGACTAGAATTTAAATGACAAAAGAACAACAAGAAGAGAAGAAGAAGACATACTTAACTAATCCCAGAGTGGAAATTCAATTTTTCACTCTGGTGTACATGTTACAAACACACAAGCCAAAGATACACACATGCTTGCATGCATTATATGGAGAGATGTCAGAGCGAGGGGCTGCCCATGGACAGGTGCCCCAAGCAGCTGAGGGTTCAGTGCCTTGCTCAATTGCATCTCTACAGTGTCCTGCAGCATGAACTGGCATCTCTTCAGCTACCAGTCCACATCCCATGCTTGATCCATACAGGGCTTGAACTGGAGATTCCCAAGCCAAGTCGCTATGGACTGAGCTACTGCCACCCAACTAAACGGTTGTCACATTGAGAATGGTTGCTCACGCTCCTGTCCACTTAAATTCATTGACATGAATCCCAATAAGTATGACTGCATGAAAGTATTCATATTTTGAGACATGGGCATACTGTTTGTTTTCGTGAACGGCCAAATGGTATGTTGTGTTACATGTTGCTGCTGCAAGGAACTATAGGATGGCATTATCTTCTTCCCTTTGGTAAAGGATGGTCCAGTGTACCCTAGGTTAAAGGAGATTGGAAAGGAAGCACTGAAGCACTTAGAGAATCTGAACAGCTCTTATCATGGCTGCCACTTAGATACTTCTGGTTTATTTTGCTCAGTAAGGAACCTTCCTTAGCAAAAAAGACTTCTGTAACCTTATGTCTTTTTATACAAGATCACAGTCCTTCCCTCATCTTAACCAAAATGTTTTAGTAACTTAAATCTAACTCCACATTAAACACAGGTTGTGAACACTGGCCTACAGGTGCATTGTACGCCCATCCACCCGAACAGCCCAGACAGCAATCATGTTTTGTGCATAACATATTCAGTAAAGCTAGTCAGCATTACACAGTATAACACATTTTGTAGGAGATAAAGTTGCAGTAAAACAAAGATAAATAGGAGAAGGTTCAATGTGTGTACAATGCTGTGTGTACAACCAAAACATAAAGTCTCACATCTCATTGGCCAAAACATTGTCACACCTTTCATTCAGCCCCCCTCATTCCACAGCACTTTTCACCATGTGACCATCTTTACATGCACATGTTGACAGAGTCATCTTACAAATGCCTGGGTCTATTTGTAGTGCTCCTCCAACTGTTAACATGATTTTTTTTTCTGCTCTGGCTCAGGACTTGTATGTCTTAAACAGTTAGTCCAGGTCAAGTCTGAGGAATCCAAAGAAGGCATGAGGGCCACTGCAGCTTCCTGAGATCAGTGATCTTTTTCATAAGAGAACCCCTTCTCTCTGAGTTATTTATTTATATGTAGGGTGAAGAGGTGATCAGCTCATGTTTTAAACTAATTAATTTCTTGTCTTGTTCTCTCGTTTAACATCAAAACAGTTTTCTGTTTTCTTTCACCCACTTCTCTCAGTACAGGAACCACAAAGACAAATTATGGAGCTATAAGATGCTATTTAATGTAGATAGAAACATCCCAAATGTGCGTCAGTAGAAGCCGTCAGTGGCCAAGACTGCCAGTTGTTCCTGGCAACACCCATGTGTGAATGTGTGAATGCATGTAACCCTCAACTGCTCCCTAAGGCCTCTGCTGTGAATAAGAATTTGCAGTCAGGCGCCATGCCAGCTCAAACCAGTTTTTTAAAATATGTGCAATGAATGCCTCAAAATTACATAAATGTGTTGTATATCATGACATTGTGTATGTATGTGTGCTTCCTCACGCACACACAATGCATTGAAACCCATTCACAGAAACATACTACATATATATTACTTTAATCAACTATACATATAACTACAGATGGCAGACATTAAAAGCAAACACCCCCCCAAAACACAAAAAGTTTAATCAACACTTTTCAACAAAAATTGAACAATATCAGCTTCACAGAGGTCATATTTGATGCAATATTTTGCATGCACGTTTCCACTACCTGTATGCATGTATAGATGCATGCACACATTTGCAAATACACAAACTACACCAACTCTACAATCTCTTATGCAACTCAGGTTGGCCTGTGCAAACCATTTCCTCCTTAATCCTGCAGCCTCATAAGGATCAGAATATCTTTTCTAACATTTCTTCACACAGACATCAGAAAACAAAGACTTAGAAAATGTATTCTTTCCCATATCATATCATTTACTATGCACTTAGTCCATAAATGTGTACAACTATCTGATTTTTTGTACACTCCGTTCATGAGAGATGGAATCATTATAAATGATTCACAGTGTTCTTGGTTACATAACTGTCCTTAGTGCCTGTTTCCGCGGGGCAGCTGCAGGGTACAGGGGCTTCTGATGGGTGGTATGGGTGTGGGGAGTGCTGAGGGATACAATGACAGTCTAAACTGGGATACTGGATTTGTTCCACGGTGGCAAACCAACTACAGAACAAACTGGTCTGAATGGGCAAAAGACACACAGCACATTTCATACTTCAGTCAGCGTAACCTTTGAGTTTTATTGATGGGAGTTTGTGGAAAAGGAAGTAGTCAAGTCTAAAACTGTTCTTTTATATGTGATATAAACTCAATACACAAATTTAGGCTGCAGTGTCCTTGATAGTAGTACACAGCTACTGATGTCACACATAAAATGTACAAATGTTTTCAGGACAAAGCTTAAATCTGTGTCTACCTGACATATCTTTTACTTTATAGTGTTAATTAGTGATAACTATCTACAAGTTATGTGCATGTGATTGCTTATATTATTTTGGGTACACTCTGTGACTGATTATTACGGTAATGCTTGGGTATGTGTGTTTCATTCATATGCAACTGTGTTCACAGTGGGTGAGCAACATGCTGCAACATGGAGAAAGATAAATTTAGAAAGTCATGTCTGCGGATGGTCGGGCTACAGCTGTGAAACTGGAGCTGAGCAGAGTGTTGATTCGGACCAAAGGAGCTGAGACTCTCTAAATTCCTACACTCGTGAACACAACAGCTATTGATCTAGCAAGTTTATCACATATTTTAAGTAAAGTTGAGGGATATCCATCATTAGACTTGAAATAGGCACATTGACAAGTTTAGAAACTGGCAGTGGTCATTTGGTAGATAGAGTTGATGATCATCAGCATAGCATGTAAAAAACAGATTTTCAAATAATGGCTCAGTTGTAGACAGAGAGTACTGGGGCCTGAAGTTCAGTTCAGGATTAAGGGTATTGTGCATAATTTCATGGATACCCACAAATGTAGCACTTACAATGCTGGAAATCCCTGCACACATATACAGGGATGTCTAATAATGCCAGTGTTTGCTTGTTGTGGAATGCGGCCCGTGGGCGGACTCGCCAGATGGACTGACTTCCAACCCCTGGACAATATGCATGGTGCACTCTCTGTATCTCTCGCTACAAGGCTACGAGCCTCCCCTACGGTTGCAGCATCTTTCGGTAGCATACACAGACAGATTTCAATTATGTTAACTTGAAGGCAAACAAGCATGATGGATCGCTGGTTGAAATGTAGATTTACGCACAGAAAAAAAACACTGGAACCCAAAAAGGACTAGCGCAAACGGCAGTGCCAGTGATGTCAACGTTAACAAGGGTAATCCTCAGGGTCCTCAGACAGGTAACAGTAACGTTACTATAGTGAAGCAGCAGTCCAAAGACATGTTTCGGGCTAACTTAATAACTTAATAACGGTCAAATTAGTTGCTCGATTTGTAAAATGTACTATTCACCAGCAGGTTACAAAAATGTCACCTTCAATTCGCTACTCAGATGGCGTGTCTCATACAGCAGGGAAAGAATATAGCATGAAAATGAAAGCGAGGAGGGAGCCACCAAAAGAGAGTGGTGGAAGAAGTATTTAGATCTTTTACTTTAGTAAAAATAGTAATACAACAGTATAGAAATACTAGCCCTGCGTTCAAAAGAACAGAATGAATAGCATCAAGAACATAGTCAAAGAACAAAAAATATAAGTACTGATTAAGCAGAATTTCATGATATTAAATAGGCTACTGTATTATTGAATTATAATTATTGATGCATTTTTATGAGCATCACTCTAGTTTTGTGGTTATTCACCAGACAGCATTCTCCCCAAAATTATTTATAGATTGACTTTTGCACTGACGAGCTTGTCTGTCTATATTTTACCACTATGTATTATTGTTATTCATTTTTCTTATTTAGTTGTGCTAAGGTTGTGGGTGGGTTGAGCGGCCAATTGATTTTCTTTTAAATTCCAAGAAATATTTGTTAAAAAAAACAGTAGAAGTGTTATTAAAGGCTGTCATGAAATCTGTATAATAAACATCTGACTTCTCTTCTCTGTTGTGTTTTGGGGAAACCTGCATCTTATGTGAAACTGATGTCTGCGTCACAGTGTCTCTCAGCTCCACCCCGCTATTTCTACTTTGTCACATGATGTGCATTTGATTTAATATCTGTCTGCGGGTAGATTACTCAGGTCTATCACATTACCAGTATGGGGTAATGATGCTGGCACTCATACAGTACAGAGCTGGACTCAGGGTTTCACGATTAACAGTGTTTGATTAGTAGGGTAGAACTTTCTGTGAGCACAGGCTTGACTAATGGCCTTTTGCATTGGATAAAAAGTGATACTAACCCAAAACACATCAGGAAGGATATTTAAAATGATAAACATTGCTGTTCAAAAGTTACAAATAGTTGTAATTTTGTATGAAGGGTTTGTTTTGTACACGGAGAACAAAATGCTGTACAACTGTTCAACCACACTGAGAACTGAAAGAGACAAAGCTCCCTCTGAGCAACAGCTGCATAATAACAGAAGAAATCAGCAGTCATTGCTAAAAGAAACTGAAAGGTTAGCATCAAAATGTGTAAAGATTTAAAAAGGAAAATCTTCCTGTTTCAGTGTCATGTGCACAATACTGTCTATAACGAGCTGGAGTTAACAGGCAACATGTTTCTTTTGCAAAGCTCCTCTTCAAACTTCACAATAGAAACACTGTTGGAATATCAGCTGAACATACTATGGACTGACTAATCATAGCTTAAACCTCTTCAATCTGACCACTGAGTCGACTGGAGAAAGCCCAAAGAAAATACACTGACTCAACATTTAGAGATCTGTTCACTGCTGTTTTTATCTCTGTTTAAATAGTTATTATTGAAAGAAAGAAAAACATAAATATCACAGTATATGAAAAGTATATGAAACTAAAACTTCTGAGAAAAGCAAATGACACAGACTCACAACAGGCTGAGACAGCTGTGCACTCACAAATACTCACACATTTCATATGAATAACAACACACCAGAATTTACGTTTTCACTTCTCCGACTTGCCACATGTCAGTTTGAACAGCCTGCCACTATGCATCACCACATGACTTTCAACACAGGGAGCAGTAACACATATCTTAAACTCACACATGCAGACACCTCCACTTTGTAAATTGAGGTCAATGAAATCCAATCCATAATCTTGAATATTACGATGATGTAATCTGAGACGAACTCCTAAATATGATGACAGACAGAACTCCAGTTACTCTGCTTCATCAACTCACCGGAGGACACTTATGAAACATGGAGAAGAGATTCAGTACAGAACACATGCATGCATGCCTACAATCAGTGTCCAAACCATCAGAGCCACCTGCTCCTCTTAAACCGACCAGCTGAAAGCAGCTTGATCCCTTATCAACTTAAAGCTGCACACTGTCACCCTCTCCATTTAATCAAAATCATATTCAAACTATAGCAAAAATTATACAATAATATTTCAAATAATCAGCAGCATATTTGTTACTTTTATAGCAATCTTTAATGTACTTTCTTCTATTTCATGTTCTTCTAAATTTGCATCACTATTTTGTAAATACCAAACATGTGGATTACTGGAATATTCATTTAATTGCATGACGTTCTGATATTGCAACCAGACCACCAGAGGAAATATTGGGATTGTATGTTTCTGGAAACCACTGATACTTTACATTTGTATGTTTCATATTTAGCGGATATACGTTTCAATTTTCAGTTTTATGTTGTGACAATGTTGTGGCAAACATTTGGTTAGGTTTAGGCACAAAACCCTTTTGGTTAGGGTTAGGTCACGTTTTGGCTTAAGATACCCGGTTTGGTTGCCACAAACACAGCTGGAAAAGTCTTAGGCTCTTGTTAAAAAAAACAACCTGGTTTTGTTGTTTGTTGGTCTCAAACAGTGGTCTATCACTTGGCAGCCATTTCGCCTGGGCGTCACAACATCCACCAACCCCTCCTCCTCCTAATGAGAAACTCATATACTCATATGCATGTAATCTGAACTGCATTTCTTTAGAAACATTGATATGATACATATGAAATGTACAAATGTAACGATGATGAAACGTATGATGCCCACATTTAATTCTGGTGACTTGGCTGGATTTTGACATTCATACTCTTGATGTAATGTTGCTATTGTTCAAAGGTTTTAAGCTCCTTTTTACAGTTACTCTCTTTTTAAATCACTCTGGCAGGGTTATAACATTTGTCAGTGCTTACAACAGAGAGTTTCAATAAATCTAATTTCACCTGTTCAATAATGACTATGCATGCATTGAATCTATAAATGTATTAGGGTGCATGTGCATGTGTGCACTGCCTTCCAGCACTGTTCCGTCCTGCAGGCTCCTAGCAGCTACAAGCAGACAGGAGGTGAAAGGTTGGGCCAAGCGGCTGCAGCTGTCTCTCGTGTCGAGTGTTGTGTGATGTTCGTTCTTGCCTTTTAGAAACTCAACCAGGCACAGAAGACCCCCTGCAACCAATCAAATGAGGGGACTCCGAAGCAAGTTAGCCAATGGAGACAGAGGTCTGAGTATAAATGCTTAAGCCCATCACCTGGCAGAGTTGGGCAACCCCTACATTTGGTGGACAGGATCTGATCCCGGGATCTGTTACCTCTTTCTTTTCTCCTAAGCAGGTAAAAAAGCTAAATATTTAACAGCCTTTTTCATAAATCCAAGCGGAAAGATTGTGATGATTATTCTATATAAGTATGGACAAAAACCTCTCCCTGACCAAACCTCCTGACACCAAAATCGATCTAAGAGAAGGAAACATTTTTAACCAAATATCTGTCAGACAGATTCCACCATCTGTAAATTCTGGAGCATTTCTTGCATTTTTGTCTTGGATTCTTTTAAACTTTGTACATTTTTTCCTGATATGGAAACTACTAAAGTCTTCTCTGAACTGTTCTTCAATCAGTGCTCACAGTAGTGAGACATCTTTTCAAAAGACTTGCGATTGGTTTCTTGGATATGGGTAGCACTAGTCTGCTGATACAAGGATAGTTAAGTGTATGGCAGTAAAGTTTCACTCTAACAGTTGTGACTATCAGCTGTTGCTGACGCTAGCAGGGCAGACTTGACGTGCGTCTTCGAATAGTTTAGGAGTGCTTGATTTAGTCATGGAACTTGCAGAGCCATCTGTGAGGCATGCAATGCTTTGACCTTTCAGTGCACCAGGTGTCATCAATCAACTACAGCTCCAACAAATGACGCAGTTTTGACCTCTGTCTGTCGGAGAGTGAGATCAGCTATTTGTCTGTTTTGACTGATTCTGGAGCTGCGGCTCTGTATTTACATTTTTATCAAAGCTTTGTGTTTACGTACAAGATCAAGTTCCAAATTTGATGTGTGTGATTGTTGAGGTGGGAATTTATTTTGTCAAGAGGCTTTTTCAGTGCAATTAAAATGCAAAGGACACAATGACATTGTAAAAAAACATCTCAAGACAAACAAGGAAGGAGGTCAAACAGAACCATATGATCTATGTGTAGTTTTAAACATTTTGTGCTATTTTCAGTCTTTAAAACCTTTTTTATTGCTTGCTTCTGGTACCTTATGCACTTTCTCTGCTTTCCGTGCATTGTGGTGTAGCTTAGCCACTAAGTTTGCATTAGTCTGAAGTTGAATGGAGCGAGAGAGAAGAGAAAATCATTCCTGTAGCTTCCCACAGAGATGGGAGGGGTGCAGGACAACAGGGGGCACAGCCACACTATTAATAATCCTCGCTGTGAGGGGGAGACAGGTTGTGAGACAGTTGCAGAGGAAGGGCAGCATGTGGACAGAACAGCTGACACCCTCTCATTCTGTCTTTAACAAAGAGACAGAATGAGAAGGTTTCTCCTCTTCACCAGAAGACTCATAGACAAGGCACTTGAAACACTTGGAGAAATACCAGAAAAGGAAAATGGTATTCATCAGATCACTACACAATGAAGAAATATTATTTTGACCAATACATCTTGTAGCCATTTAAACTATGAAATTTCATTTTCAGGGCTACTTTTAAAAAATTCTTCTGATTTTAACACAATAAGGAAAAAAAATACCTGATTACTGCACAGACCTGAGTCTATGACATAACTCTCTTATATCACAGTCTCACTAAATGAGTCTACAAGCATTGCAGATTCTGAGAAAATAACACCCCCTCTCCTGTTTTTCTCGTTTCTCCTCAGGTGGAGTAAGAATTGCAGCCATGGCGAGGAATTGTCACAACGACCTCAAGATGAAGTTCTCCGTGGACGAGGAGTTCCCTGACCTGTCCCTGCACAACAACCACATGGCCAAGGTGCAAAATCTGCTCTGACATCATCTATGCATGGCCGCACAACCCAAAACACAGATCCTGCAACAGGCACCAATAAATTGCAGCATGATTGCTCTTTAGAAATACCTTACTTTTCTGTTCCAAAATGTACCTCAGATGAGACGAGTCACTTAAAACAAAACATTTTCCTTGTTGGTTTTGGAACCAGGAGGTTTTCTTAGTGCTAGTATACTTCACTGTCACGCAGCACATTTAAACAATCAAGGAGGAAGTCATGTGACTGTACAATCACTGACCTGCACTGGGTGTCATCTGCTATACAGGCGCTGACCAAGGACATCTATGGCAAGCTGAGAGGAAAGTCCACTCCCAGCGGCTACACCCTGGATGACGTCATCCAGACCGGTGTTGACAACCCTGGTAAGAAGGAGCAAGATATCAGCATTAAAACGCACCATGGCTATCCCAAAGATAGGGATAGACATGAATTAACTGAAGCAAAGACTGTATATAGCCAAATATGAGTTCTGATTATGTATTGTTAGGATTATAGATTGCAGCTTAACTTGGCAAAGCTAGCATCCATCAGGACTTTTTATTTATTTTTTGGGATCAGGGATAAATTTCTGTTCTGCCCAGTTAGTTATGTCCAGGAATTTCTTGTCACGCAGTGGTGCAGGGTGTAGTGAGGTGCTGATCACTGGAAGTAGACTTGAAGGCAAGAAAAGAGTTGCACATTCTGGCTCCATATGCAATTTGTCTTTCATTCAGTAAAACAAGAGAAAGGCACATGGCCCAAGGGTGTGCAACACTTTTATCCCACCCAGAAGGACAGGAGGACATATCAGTATCCCTCCATACATACAGTCTTTAAAGTTGAACTAACCAGCAATGTTACCAACCTCTTCATCTTCCCTCTTGTCCCCAAGGTCACCCCTTCATCATGACCGTGGGCTGTGTTGCCGGTGATGAGGAGTCCTATGAGGTCTTCAAGGATCTGCTGGACCCCGTCATCTCCGACCGTCATGGTGGATACAAGCCCACCGACAAGCACAAGACCGACCTGAACTTCGAGAACCTGAAGGTGAGCAGTCATGATGGCATTGTTATAGATGAGCACAGCTTTAAGGAGGAAGGATAATTGGCAAGCTGCCACACCAAAAATAAAGGTCTGTAATTTTTTTATTGTGCAAAACAAATTATTGGTTACTTTTATGGCCACATCAATTCAAGGTTAAGTTCACTTACTAGCAGTGGTGGTAGAAGTGCTCGTATCTTAAGGGATACTTTGCCAGTTTTTCAGCTAGACTTGTATCCTAATAATGTGAGTAGTAAGTGTAAATACATTATGGTATGGGAACAAGAAGCGGACGCCATAATGTTTACTGTACTTTATAACAGAGGCTGAAAAACTCTAATCAAACAGTAAAACTATGCAGTGCTAATCAAACATGAACCAAGATTCTGTTTGTGATTCGTGCAACTGTAATTTGAGATTGATTGTTACCAGCCAGCCTCCATATTGTTTCCTGTGTCAAAAGGTCAAAATGGCATAGATGGGTCACGTCACCCACCAGCGGCAGCGTTTATTGGTCAGGTGTGGCGCAGTGCATTCTGGTAGTTGTAGGTTTTCTACTACTCAAGCAAAAGCAAATGCCACAGCCCCTTTCCTTTATTTTCTCTGGTCATGTAGGTCAAGGTGGAGCTCATTTTACTGATGTTATACACTGCTGGGTATTATTAATCTATAATAATACATCATCATTTATTAGTTTATGTATATATTGTAATCTGAATCTGTAAAGTAACTAAAGTTATCAGACAAATGTAGTGCTGTAAAAAAGTGTATGCTAGGAGAAGCATAAAGTGGAAATACTTAAGTAAAGTACAAGTACCTCATAAATGTACTTAAGTACACTATGTGAGTAAATGCACTTAGTTGCTTTTTACCACTGCAAGCTATAATATATTTATACCTACTTATAACTCACTTAAGTAAACTGTCTATCACTTCTAAAGTTTTTTTTAAAAGTATATGAAGCCATCGACTTTGTAGTAAGAGGTAAAAAACAATAGCTGTAATACAATAATAATGCCTCTGTTGTGTATTTCTGTCCTGCCTTCGTCTCTCAGGGTGGTGATGACCTGGACCCCAACTATGTGCTGTCCAGCCGTGTTCGTACTGGCCGCAGCATCAAGGGATTCACCCTGCCCCCCCACAACAGCCGTGGAGAGCGCAGAGCCATTCAGAAGCTGTCCATTGAGGGTGAATGTCAAACTAACAGTGGCTGAATGTAACTAAGTGTATTTACTCAAGTACTGTATGTAAGCACAGATTTGAGGAATCTGTACTTGAGTCTTGTCTTTTTGTTTTACTTTATATTTCTACTCGACTACATCATGGGGGAAATTTTGTTCTTTCTGCCCCACTACATTTATCCGACAGCTTTAGTTACTTTACAAATTAAGATTTTTTTTTTTTTGCTCACAAAACTTACAAATAGCTTCTAGAATATCAAGCGTTGTTCTTCATGAAACTACCCAACAGTTTATACAAGTAAACTGGCAGCCATTTTATTATTTGTTAAAATCAGTTTTTCATGCAAAGAAAGAAAGAAAGAAAGAAAGACCATTATGGTTCCAGCTTCACAAACAGTAAAACCCTGCTGTTATGTTAAGGAGTCATCTAATGATATTATATATAATAGTCACAGGGGGATATATACTACTTTCAGTACTTTAAGTACATATTCCTTATTATGCGTGGTCAGTGCAGGTCTTTTACTTATACTTACTTGTACTTGTAACTGTCAGAGACTGACTCCTGTCTTCGGTTCTCTCCTCTACAGCCCTGGCCAGCCTGGAGGGTGAGTTCAAGGGAAAGTACTATCCCCTGGACGGCATGACCGACGCTGAGCAGGAGCAGCTGATCGCTGATCACTTCCTGTTTGACAAGCCCGTGTCCCCCCTGCTGACCTGCGCTGGTATGGCCCGTGACTGGCCCGACGCCAGGGGCATCTGGTAAGAGACACACAGACACACAGAATGGAAATGAAACAAAAAAAGATTATAAATCGGACTTTTGCAAGGATTCCCCACTTTAGAAAGCGTAAAAAAAATCAGATATGTGCTGTGATCAACTGTAAAAGCAGCTTTTCTTTTCTGTTCCTATATAAACACATGATTACATACTCACTAAACAAAAGACCCCCTTCTAAGCTCCCATCTGCCCTCCACAAACCAACCTTTAAAACTCTCACCATCTGTCTCTTTTCCCACTGCCCCAATATGAAAATCCTGATTACTCCTGTTTTCAAACATCTGTTTAAGTGTGTCACGAATAACCAAAGCACAGTGTGCAGCTGCAGCATACACTGCTCCTTACAGTGGCTTGACATCCTGTAAATCCACCACCATGCAGCTCAGATTATTCACATTATCAGGGTTAGTGTGTTGTCTTATATCCTACAAATGTTAACTGTCATGTTTCTATGAGGGACTTTGAGGAACCAAATTGTATCCATGCATTATTGTGTCAAATTTCTGTCTCGCAATATTTTGTCCAATATGTATAAATCAAGTATAACTGAGCTGCTTTTCCTCCTCCAGGCACAACGACAACAAGACCTTCCTGGTCTGGGTGAATGAGGAGGATCATCTGCGTGTCATCTCCATGCAGCTGGGAGGCAACATGAAGGAGGTCTTCAGACGCTTCTGCGTCGGCCTGCAGAAGGTAAAAGACAAAAATGTGTATGCATTTTTATGCAGACTCATAATTCTGCACAATTCAGCTGGGAGTTAAAGCCAATTCATCCCCTGTAAACATAACGACTTTCTTTGGTTACATTCTCTGTGCTGTGAATATGTACAGGGTGTAGATATGAAACCTTTGTGCACAGACCTTTCATCTCTGGTGGAGGAAGTACTCAGATCTTGTACTAAAGTACTTATACCACATTGCAAAAAAGTTAAGCAAAAATCCTGCATTCAATATCTTAGCTATGTAAAAGTATAAAAGCCTCAAAATATGTTATGCAGAACGGTCCATTTCAGAATAATGTTTGTTATATAATTGAATTGTAGTTAGTGATGTATTTATGTGTTCATCACTTTAATGTTGCAGCTGGTAAAACTGCAGCTCATTTAATTACTTTATATACTGCCAGCTCACGGATTTTACCTCAGTGATGAACAAAGTTTGATCTTCATCTATAATAATTCAGCAATTTATTTTGTGATTATGTTCTGTATTAATAATCTGAATCAAAAAAGCGGAGTGTAGAGGAGTAAAAAGTACAATATTTGTTTCAGCGTTATAATGGAGTTTAAGTATAAAGCAGCAGAAATTGAAAATACTAACGTCAAGTACAAGTACCTGAAAATTAAACCTATGTAAATCTTCTTTGTTGCATTCCACCACCTTTCACGGCTGTTAACCTCATGATGTTGAATTTCTGTCTTCATGATCAACACCTATGTCTGATTAATATGTGGTGACATCTGTTTAGTTATATTTTAACCATCGTGCATTATTCCTCTACTTTCCTTGTCACTGGTCAGATTGAGGAGATCTTCAAGAAGCACAACCATGGCTTCATGTGGAACGAGCATCTGGGCTACATCCTGACCTGCCCCTCCAACCTGGGAACCGGCCTGCGCGGTGGTGTGCACGTCAAGCTGCCCAAGCTCAGCACACACGCCAAGTTTGAGGAGATTCTGACCAGGCTGCGTCTGCAGAAGCGTGGCACAGGTACTAATAAAAAAGGGACACAGAAGAGACCCGGGAGATGTAGTTTTAAATTTTACCCAGCAGCTGCTGAAAGGAGGTAAAAAGTTAACAGCAAAGTTAGCATTTATTGGAAAACCAATATTAGAAAATGTACCTGAAATACAAAGATAAAAAGAAGCTACTGAAAAACTAACAAAACTACTATTTTTAATTCAGGACATTAACTTCAGAATCTTCAGGTCAGCACTTCCTGTCTTATATAGGGCCTACACTGTTTTGTATAATTAGCGAGATACATTGGTTAGTCAGGCAGCGATATTCAGTCAGTGTCACTACAGTCTCAGGGTCTTTTTTGGGGATATCAAGTATGTTTATGCATAATACTGAATGGGCCTACTGGGGACAGGACCAGGGGAGCCCAAAGTGTCAGGAGCCCCCCTTGCCTTCACCTGTAAAATGTCACTCAAAGAGACACGTACCAAGCAGGAAGAGACTTAAAATGACCATGAAGAAACATAAAACAGCTTCAGAGAGACACAGAGACCCGCAACATCTAAGATAAGGGGCAAGAAAACCGCAAAGAAACACAAAATGACTACGAGATGCAAAATAGCTGCTAAGATACACAAAGTGACGACAAAGAGATGCAAAATGGTTGCAAAAAGACACAAACTGACTACAAAGAGATGCAAAACAGCTTCAAAGAGACAAAAGATACTCACAAGACCTACAAAAAGGAGAAGTGCTTGTGGTACAAAGAGGACTCACTCTGCTCCGGTTTTTCTCCCTCCAGGTGGTGTGGACACAGCCTCCGTGGGTGGTGTGTTCGACATCTCCAACGCTGACCGTCTGGGCTCCTCCGAGGTCGACCAGGTCCAGCTGGTGGTTGACGGTGTCAAGCTGATGATTGAGATGGAGAAGAAGCTCGAGAAGGGAGAGTCTATTGATGGCATGATCCCCGCCCAGAAGTAAAGAGGACAGACAACCAATGACTGAATGACTGTCTGTGTTTTTTTTTTTTTTACATTATAAAAAATGAACGAGTAGCCTTGTTGTAAAGTTATTTTACTGGTTTCGGCCAACTGGCTACTTCCTGCTTACTTCTTTCCATCAAGAAGACACTCCACTTTTCTCTCTACTACTTCCTTTCTTTCTTACTTCTGCTAACTCATCTTTTCCTTTCCTGCTTCTTCTTTGGTTTCCAATTACCTGTCACTTTAAACATCTTTCCCCATCTTCTTTGTAACATCCTGGGATCAATCCATGCATAGTCTGGTCATGGCTATGTATACGCACCGAAATAAAAAATTTTTTTGGTTGTAAATTATATCTGGACAATTAAACTATGCCCCATGTAACAATCAAACCGTCTCTCTCATGTTTTCTTTAAACACATGGATTTTGCATCATCATTTTTCATAACAGATTACCACTGATATGCACTCACACGAAATGAATGTGGACACAAGTTAACAAAATCTAAAAAACTTAATTTTAGTGTTCACTGGACACACACACACACTCACACACATCATACAGCAATTCATCTATAACACACAGAAACTGGTGGGATTCCACGTCAGACACATTAAATCTATATCTGATGAAAATAAGAGACATAAAATATGAAAGAGGTTGAAAGTCTTTATTTTTGTGTCACACATTATTTCCTAGGAGACATGCAGGATTGCAGGTCGATCATTTCCGTATTTTTAGCCCATAACTTAAGTTTTCTTGATAACAGCAACAGCTTCAAACACACTATACAACAGAACTGTAGCCTTAAAGCGTGGCCCTAACTGTATCTACAGAACAGGTTCAGAGAGCGAGGCCCAGTTGTACACAAAAAGAAAATTGCAAAAACTAGCCCTAAATCACAGCTTCACATTTTCAGACAGTGGTGGATACCTGCTGCGGCTGAAATCTCCCATTAAACAGATACATTTCTGCAGACCTTACAGCCGTAAAGATCAGAAATCTATCTTTCCTTTTACATATCAGTGTTTTGTAAGTTGCTGCATACTTTAGAAGTACAAGTTATAATTGCTTGGCTTTATAGAGTTACAATACAAGTACAACAACCTTTTGATTTTGGAGTCGTCAGTGTCTTCACATAATCAATGGAGCGCTCAGTGTGTGTGTTTTTGTTGAATCTTGGTCACTTTGTTCTGTAATGAGCAGCAAAGTGATTTTATAGATGAAGAATTTCTCAAAGGTCATTCATCTTAAACCACCGCCTCATCACGTTGTAACAGTCATACACCACTGACAGTAATACTGTAATCTGATTGGTCAACAGTCATACACGTCTCTGCAGTGCTGCAGCCTGATTGGTTGACATAGGGAAAAGTTTACTGTCTCTATAGATCAAAAGTGTTGCTGAGGTCAAGAACTTAGAATACATGTAATATTGGAGGAAAGAAAACTGTTAAAACTACAGTAGATCATTTCACAAAACAAGTTTTTGTCATATTTGCTACAACTCAAGTAGTACATGGGACAGATAATCTGTGGAGAAAAAAAAAATCAGGTTCCTCTGGCTCCTCCTGGTGTTCCTAATATGATTTGCAAGAATACGTTATGCCTGAACAAAAACAACCAATCAGAGCCAGGGGGAGTTACGCTCTGCAGCCCCCCTCCACCACACATGCTCTCTCAAGGCCCATATAAACTGTCTCTTCAAGGCCGGAATTTCATGTTGTTACAGTATGCTGTGCCGTTATGCCGTTCAAGGTACAGTCGCAAAATGGGGAGACAGAGTTGTCTCGCCTTTAAGCTGGCATCACAGGTACTAACCGCACCAGAGCGAGGTCTGTATAAACAAGACAGCCGACAGGAAGGGATCATGGACGGCACAGGTGTGGGGTTTTGATGACGTGTTAAGTGTGGGACTCACCACAGGAGAAAAGTAGCTGTTGGCGGTTAACCCAAACAAGAAGAACAGCAGCTGAAAATGTATGCAAACTGGGAACACAATGGAGGTCTGGGAGCTCCTTACCCTCCGACCACAGGAGCACTACGAGGAGCCAGACGAACATGAACTATTTTTTTTTTCTTTCAACAGATATTTCTCATTTACTACTGACAGGATACAGCTACAGTTTAAGTAAAGTGACAAAAAACTGCTGTAGCTTTAAACCTGAGAAAACTTCATGGAGACAGGTCGCCATTTTGGATAACTGTACCGCAGTTTTTTTATTAGGAGTTACATGTAAGCTCAGGAAGGAGGGCCATTGAGAATGTGAATTTTTCACTTCAGTGGGCTTTAAATGTGTGAGACAGTGTGATTTTTTTAAAAAACAATTTACAAAGGAACAATACAACTTAAAGTGGAAACGGACAACTTTTTAACTTTTAACCCTCTATCATTTCCAAGTGGTATTATTGATGGCATCACTGTCACAAAGACAACAGTTCTTCTTTCCATTTCCTTCAGAGCTCAGCAAATACCAGTTTCCACATTTACTTCGGTTGTTCCAGTGTCCGCCATTTCTACCACTGGGGATAATAACTGCAGAGAACTTACTCTTACTCTTTGGTAACAAAAGCGCTATCCTCTTCCTGTTTTGCTTAATGCACTTCCTTCGTGCTGTAAATTGAGCTGTCATTTTCCCGGGAGATCGTACCCACTGGCAGACAGAATTATATGGTAAAAGTGAGGCGTATAGGGAACCGGAACCAATCAAAACGCTTATACAATACAATCATTATTGTACAGCCATGACACTGTGCAACCATTTACTTCATAAGTGTCTATTTCCACTTTAATTTACAACTTTGCCAGTACAGTACGATGAAGTTGTGGCTAAAAAGCAAAAAAAAAAAAAAGTGCTTAATGAATTTTAAAAACATATCAGCAATACAAAAAAACTTAAAAATAAACCAAACAAGGAGCCCTGTTGAGTCGATGCTTCAAGTCTAGATTCTTGGCTTTGTGGCTATATTGCACTACATTTGAGGAAAGTGATGGCGGTGGTGTTCGAACAGACTGTGGTATTTTTAAGTGCTACCAGTAAAAACCATCTCCTCCATTTACTCTAAACCAATATAAGCTACTGTGGTCATGTGTTTTTAGATGAAGAGATCATTGAAAAAAATACTGAAAAAGCTTGAAAGTCAGCTTACAAAAAATGCACTGCCTTTACTGGGTTCAAATCTGTGGCTGCTTAACTTCCAACTGTTGGACATCCAACAAGAAAAAACGTTTGAGCCTCATGTCTGTATTGGCCTCGTGAGGAAAGGAGTGAGGATGTGTATTTTATTGTATCATACTGTGTTGACTTTCCATCACATCAGATAAAAACTGTGATCCTCAGAGTAAAAATCTGGGGACAGTCCATTGTTCTGACGGCCCAAAATTCCTAAGCCCCCAAGTCTGAAAAATGTCCCACTGGACTGAGAGCCCATTTCTCCAACAGCCCGTTATCCCAAAAACAAAAGCTCCTTTGCCACAAAAACCCGATTCTCCACAAATGCATACTCTGCAGTTAGACAACCTAGTCGCAAGAGGAAATGTTGGCCATTGACATTTCTGTAAACCACATATGTTACATTTGTACATTATTGTGCAGTGGACACGTTGGAACTTAACGTTTTTTCAACAATGTTGTGGTTAACATGTGGTTAACCAACAGCTATTGTTAGGAAAAGATCATGTTTTGGCTTAAAACACCCATGTTTGGTGGCACAAAACTTCTAGAAAATCAGGGATGGGTTGCTGAAAAATACCCAGGCTCAGTGGCTCAAGTGCCCCTGGGAAACGCTGTGGAGCGTCAGTAAAAACGCCAGGAGTGGGTGGCTCAAACGCTGCTAAACTGAAACTAACTGCAGAAAGTGTGTATTTTCGGAGAAATTGGATTTTAGAGCAATGGTCATTTGGTTTTGGGATAATGGGCTGTTGGAGAAATGGGCTTTCGATCAAATGGGACATTTTTCGACTCATGGGGCTTCAGAATTTTGGGACATCAGGACAATGGCATGGCACCAGAAAGCGATGCTACTTGGCCTGTAATCAGTACAACATCTGATTTGATGAACTTTTTATAATCAAATATTTAACCATTTTTGGTACAGATTTTATTCTTTCAGTTGTCTGAGCACTCAGTGAAAGCCTGCTCAGTGGAGGCCTCTCATGTAAAATAAATGTAAAGCAGCTTGTTTTTTATTCCTGCGCACATTCAACTTCAAATCAAGAACTCCTGTAAAATAAGTACAGGGCGAGCTGAGACATCCTGTTGTGTAATAAGAACTCAATCAAACCACAGTTCCTCATGGGGATCAATTTTTTCGTAGAAATAATCTCTACTTTGCACTTTAAAACCAACTTTTAAGTGACAAACACTGGGCGAAGTAGAGTATATGTAAGGCGCAGAGCATGCTCAAATGATCAGGTTATTGGCCAGCACCTGTATTATTAGGCAGCTTTGCTCCTCTGTAAGCAGCTCACCTGCCTGTTGTCAATACACAGTGGAGATAATGACAGCAGGCAGAGAAACATTTTACCAGAAAAGGTACAAACAAACATTAAAATCCCAACTGAACAATGAATGGGTGTTATCAATGGATGGGAAGAAAGGCTGTGATGCTTCACTCAGTCTGTCACAAGTCTCTGCATTTCTGCATGTCTCCCTCTAGAGGCCGGAGGTCGGACTGCAACCTCACTTCTGAAATATGTGACGTCTGCTTCTGAGAAATGACAACAGATGTCAAATTTCTGCCCATCTTAAAAGCATTAAAGAAAGAAAATAAACTTAATACACAAAAATTAAAAACATTTCTTTAAATAGCAGCTCTTTAAAAAGGAATGTCGACAACAAATATGATACAATAGGAATAACAATGTCAACAACAACAGTTTAGCAATCGCCATCATTCTCAGCAACACCATCCTCATCATCATCAAACATGACCACAAAAAAAAAAAAAAAAAAAAAACCTGACTCCATGGGCTCGTATAATATGGAGGTGGTGGCGTGTTTCAAGCAGGGGTTGTAGGTCACTGACAGCTCCAAGGTCAAGGGTCATCGTAAGTCTGCCGATGGCGGTCTATCCATGTCTGTGCATCCGTTTGTCTGGCTGTGATTGGTGGCATCAGAAGAGGAGGGTCCGTGGGGGAGGCGAGGCACCGCTAGCCGCATCGGATGAGGTGGAGCCCAGGGAGGAAGAGGAGGAGGTGATGGTTTTTTCCTTCTCCTCCTCCTCATCCCTTCTAATTCATCAGCCTGTCCTGTCTGTTATCAATCTGCCCCGCCTCCAGTCGCCCTCAGAGCTCCAGCTCCTTGGACACTTTGGTGGCGATGTCTCTAAAGGCTAACGGCGCCCCCCACAGACGCTTGAACCTTACACCGCTGCTCTGGCCCAGCCCGCTGGGCAGCTGGCAGACCTCGGCCTCAAAGGCCACGCGGGCGCCGGCTGCTCCGTGGGTGCAGGACAGGAGGAAAGGCCCGGCCAGGTGGACCTGGCAGCCGCAGCCTTGCGCTGCCTCACGCAACGCTAGCACCACCTCAGCCGGGTCTCGGGGGCTCCGCACCCTCACATCCCAGCCGCATCGGGGGGTCCGGGGCTCGGCCGCTTTCTGATGCCCAGATAGATGGCGACTGGAAGGGGAGGAGGAAGGGGCAATGCAAACAGAGAATGGAGGAGAAAATGTAGAAAAAAAGGTTGGTGTGGGATGTTTATAGGAGGAGGGTTGGAGGAGTTAAAGGTTTAGATGATGAAAAATAAAGGAGGAGGAGAGGAGCGAGGACAGATGATCAGATATGAATGTAGGAGCATGAAGTTAAGAGTGAATGGGAATGGATATAAGGGTTTTTTAATTTAAGTGAAATGGACGTGTGGTGGAAGTGAAAGTGTGGTTGTATGAATGTGAATGTATGAGTGGTTAGGGGAAGGGGGAGGAGAAGAAAAAAAATTAATATCACATCATGGATTTTTACATCTCTACATAACAATCTGGGTCACTGAAAGGTAAATGTGTATTTTCTATTCTAACAACATTTCTTACTCTACAGTGAATGTACAACACCAAAGGGATTTGCAAATCAAACCCACCTCTAAATTAACTGCCTATTGAGGGATTTGGGAAATGATGAAACATTTATTTTGTTTATAAATGTGAGCTTATGATCAAATATATCTAGTTAATTACATACTACGCAGATAAATTCACACTTAAAGTGATAGTTGGGGTCTTTTCAAGTGGGGTTGTATGTCTTACCCACAGTCAGTGTATAATCTACAGCAGATGATGATTGGCATGCCTACAGTTTGCAGCAGACAGAAGCGCTGACATGGAAACTAAGCAATGTACTGCTGTGGACGGGGGCAGCAGCAAAATGTATTTTTGCCACCTAAAAGAAGTCCCACTTTAAAAAACATAAATATCAGTTTAACTGGATGCTATATTTAGAATATTTCCACTGCTTTACCTTGCCTTCAGACAGCATTTTTAGACAGATAACTGAGGCTGTTGCGTCACTTTCTTCAAAGCCAGACTCCATTGAGAAAAATAGTCATTTAACATTACTGTCCACAGGAGCTGCTGGTCTACTGCTCCCTCGTTCAGGTATTATATTTGTGTTATGGTGTGACTTTGGCATTTGAAGGGGTCAGTTCAGCTTCACCAAAGTCACCATAAACACAAACTTACTAAGTGATCAAGACAACAGTAGAAAAGCAGCTCCTGAGTTCAGCAAGGTTAAAATTACTGTTCTTGTCAATGAAGTCTGGTGGCTTTGTCAAGAGCAAAAATGTGGATCTTAAGACGGTGACAGCTTCCCCATTGGAATGGGTTCTCTGATAGAAAGGTGAAGCAGTGAAAATACTCTCGGAATAGTGTACAATTAAACTGTCAAAGATCTTTTCATCTTCCGTGTCAGTATCGCTGAAGCCTCTCCAAAGTGGGGGCGTTTCGAATGACATCCACTGTCAGTAACATACTGACTATGGATAAGTGCCTGTTACAACCCTACTTAAAAAAAGCTGGACTACCCCTTTAACACCAACTAAAACACAAGGATCTCAACACACCAGCCTGTTGGTGTGGGAAGGTAAAGAGTTTCAGAGACTGAGCTGTTGATAGAAACAATGGAGTGTTATTATTTCTTTTCTTTAAATCAAAAGGTTGTGCCTGCAGGGATCATCTACCACAGGGAGAACCACAGTCTGTTAGCTACTGTCGGCCTAGTGCTGCTGGTTTACCTGCTGTTTTTAACCTGAGATTGAGACTGGACTGAAGCAGCTGAGGCTGAGAGAAAGTACACATGACCTTTAGTAACATACCGATAAACTGACACTGATAACCCTGAAAAAAATACAGTATCATTAAAAATACAAGATCTATACCATTGTCATCTAGATTTGGTATATACTTTTGTGACTGTTTAGAAATAATTTTGGAAGTAACCCTAAGCAGATATAAGTCTTTCATGGCTAATTTCTGTTACAGTATTGTGCCCTTAACCTTCTAATCAAAGTGTGTCTGTAATAATACAGGGTCAAACAAAACTGGACTTTTATCCAAGAGACCACAGTTCATGTCCTCTGTTAAATCAAAAGTAAATATTGTGTTAACATAACGTTACATAATTTATGCACGGTCCTTGCACAATGGCATCACTCAAGTAACATTAATGTCACATCATGCTATGTTACCTAACAAATGTACTTATTTTAACCAAAAACATGATCCTTTTTTTAAACCTAACGACAGTTTTGTTGTCTAAACCTAACTGGGACCATTTCAAAAACATTAATCACATGTTACAATGTGTTTCATTGGTGCTTCACATAAAGACATTAAAGTACGGCCTTTGTGTCTCTATGAGATGCCGAGGGCATGTAAATTATTTGACGACCTGGGAATGAGAATGGGTTGGTTAAGGAGATAACTGTGGAGAAAGTGAAACCTATGATCTGAATGTTCGCTGTCATGACTTTTACTCTCATTGACCTCACTTCTATAGTGAAATAAATAGTAAAAATAAACTGCTCCTCATTTTTCTGGGGACTCCCTAAAACCCTTGGCAGTCCCCGCACCTCAAAGATCAGCTGTTGGTTCTTGATTTTACAAGATCCAAGTGAGAGAAGTATGCATATTAGTTTCTGTTTGATTGAGAATGCATATATGTAACTGGCCACAGTGTGCATTCTCTTTGAGCACTTTCATAGCTGTTTTACTGTATTTCCTTGAGCCCTCCTCACAACATGAAAGTGAAAAATTTAACTAAAAAAATCATTTAAAAAAAGTAGAACGATTTAGGAACTTTGCTGGATACTCAATTCAGTTCCTATGTTGGGTCACATGCAAAAAGTGTGACTCCATGTAGACTTCCGATGTTTGGAAAGTGATCAGAAGAAAAACATCGGGTTTCAGTCACACCTGAGAATGAAAACATTTACAACTGCAGAGTGAACACGATGCTCCTTGTAAATGCATTTTACTTAGAGATAAAAGGAATACAAATTTTAATTGAATTACCTTAAGACTAGCAGTCAGCAGAGACTTTCTTTTTGTTCAACATTTTAGGAAATGTGCCAGTTTGTTTCTTGTTGACTGATTTCTCTGTCATGTCTGTATGGTAAATATGTAGCTAAAGCCGGCAGATGATTATCTTAGTTTAGCATAAAGACTGTACAGAGCCAGGGTGGCTGTTTCTCCCTGGTTTTAAAGGCAACAAAGTCAGTCAACCAGCATCTCTAAAGCCCACTAATTAACACGGTAAATGTTGTTTGTTAAATCCTTGTAAAAACATTGTTAAATCCTTGTAAAAAAACACACACTTTGCATGAATTTGCTGTTTAAGGTGGGGACATGGGCCAGATTATTTCTTGGCACATAACCCCCATAAAATGATACACATTTATACATATATTTGTTTTGATCACCTTGTATTACTACTATACTGTTATTGATATGTTCTGTTTTAACAGCAGTAATCCTGCTTTCTTTCCCAACTCTTTTTAAGAGTTTGAAAGACTGATTTAATACATTTTAATACTAATTAAGGCCTTACTTTAGGTTAATGAATAAAATGCCTTCATCTGCAGTATCTGCAGAAACCCCGTGAAAAAATAAATTTGTTATTATTATATAAAATGGCCAATTGTTGTGTTTACACTCATGCTGTTGTATGGATTAAGCGAGATACTGCAAGTGAGCAAAAAGCACATTTCCTAAAATGTTGAACTACTCTTTCAACAGCAGCAGTCCCAATGTCATTCATGTGTGTCTCACTGAAGAGTAAACTAGAGGCCTTTAACATCCCTTAAGGACATGGTAAATTGATTAGTGACTAAACATACAAAAAGCAGGTTGCTTTTAGTTCTGCTGACAAATGAAATTCAAAATTATTCTGCTGTTTCACTTCGGTTGTCAGTGCTGGGGAAAGAAAATGTAAAATTGATCTCACCTTGTGACCGGAGATCTGCTGATTCTCTCAGGTTCGTCTGTGACCCTCAAGAGGAAGACAAACGTATCCGTTAGGAATCAATCAATTGGCCCATCACGTTTTCACACCAATCCCCCTTCCAGCCCCGACCCCCAATCTCACAACACACACTTCCTGTTTTAATGCTCCAAACAGCTGCATGGCTATGTCAGTCAATCCACGTAACTCACAACACAAGACTTGACAACTCGTCTTTAAATCACAGATGGATCATCACCAACCTACACTCACCACACTGGAACATTGAATGGATGTGACAGAACAAAATGTCAAAGTCACCAACAAAACAAATGAGAAGGATAAACAAATGTAGAGGGAGTGGATCCAGAGCAGAGAAGCTGTTCTTAAGACACAAAACACGTGGGGCCCTATTTAAACGATCTACAGCACATGATCTGAAGTTCAAGGCGCGAGTGAATTTATTTAGTCATCACTTCATTTGCCCATACATGTGTATAAAAGAGACAGTAAGAAATTAAGAGTTTGAACATTGTGCAGGAGAGGTTAGAAGCAAAAAATGGCTTATAAAGATACCTCCAATATTAAATTACAATAATCATACTTAAAAAAAGAAAAAGATTAAAACAAAGATGACAACTGATTAAAGTTTCAAGCCTAAGCAGTATTACAAAATTTATAGTAATGTACTAATGACCAAAAAGCTCATGTATACAAGTTGAGATGCATTACAAAAGAATCAATGAAGTGTTTAAAATCTTTGCAAACTAGAGTCTTTTTCAGATGTTTTTTAATAGCGATAATGTAGATGTTGACTGTAGTGGTGGAAGCAGAGTGCTGAGATGGACCTCTGAATTTCTATGACTATTGATTTAAGGAATTCTGCAAATACAGAACATAAAACTCCTTAGAGTGTCTTGTGGAATATGAGTGAATGTGAGTGTGAAATTTAGGGCGTGTCCAACCACTTTTCCTAGTGAAACGGTGCATTATCTGGGCGCAGAGTAAGACTCTAGGGACAAAGGGGGTTGTATTTAGTACCTTGATTAATCATAGATGTGTTTTGGGTGCATCTGTATGTGGCACACTGCTATTTACATGGTGGATTTGACAATTGGGGAAGCAAGCTGCTAAGAGTAATACAGTAAGAGCATTAACATCACTACAGCAACTATTGTGGGATATGTAAGCAGCAAAATTAAAAACTGTAGTTATAAACGTGACAGAGAAAACAGAACTAAACTTTTAGTTTCCGAAATAATGTCATTACAATGCTCCTCGTGCATAAATGTACACAGCATCTCTCTTTATGGGGAGTTGGACAGCAGCGCTGCAGCTCTACTGTGCTCTCTGCTATGTTCACAGAGTGTCATTAATACTGTCATTAATCTGGAACAAGGAAGTAATATGGTGGAGAATCATCTTTGTGGCAGACGTCTGGCTCTTTCCTGCCCAATTATTGTCATTGATATCCCTCTGAACATTTTAAGTATGTATCTAGTTTCTATTCAATATTAAAATCCTGTAGGATGTGTGCTTTGGAATAAAGTATCTTCTGCTCCACCCAACAGGCTGCTACTGAGTGTGAAGCTGCTTATTGCACTTTCCTTTCATGGCCACCAGGGGCTGCTGTTGCTATTTTCTGTGTGCAGACTAATGGCTTCTTTCCAACCAACCTGGCAAACTGATCTCTATCCTAGGAACTGGGGGTGGCTTAAAAGTGAGAGTAGGAAGATTTCACTGATAGATTTTTTTTTTTTTTTTTTTTTAACTGAAAATGAAACCTACTCTAATGTGACCCTGGCTCTGACCAAGGAGCTGCTGCAGGGCTGTAGCTTTAGATCTAAATATAAGTTTAGACTGTGTCTCAGCTTTTTGACGGATGCTGCCTAATGTGTCACCTCTCTGACAGTACCATCCACATAGATGATCACTGGGATACGCCTCAGCATTTATGATGTTATCTAATTATCCAGCAAACATCTGGAGGATGATTCCTTTTGGATTAAAAACACTAAACCTCAATCCAGCAACCATGTTGGGAACATCTGACCCTTAACACCACTGTGTTGCTGAATGGATGGGTAGCTTAACAAGTCTTTACAAATATTGCATCAAGACATGCCTGTACTCAACAGTGATTATGTGAGTACTTTGTGACTGGAGAATTGGAGGTGTGCAGACTAGATTATATGACCTTGCCTTTCTTGTCGGGGTAAAGAAAACGAGTGAGAAACACTTTGTTCCTCCCTCAGAGACAGATGCCAAGGCAAGTTGTGTCACATCCCTTTGGAAGAACAACAGTGGCAAAAGTGTTTGTAAAGTATGAGTATGGAGTGACAGACTGGACAGACTCCTGTGCATGAAGTTAGTGAACAATGGGAGTTACTGTGAATCTACAAATTTTGCTGGTAACAAGATGTAACTAATAGAGTGGTGCAGGAATGAGCCCTAAAACCTGGAAATGAGTTAGCAGTTTAGCACTCCCAGTTCCATCATCTTGAAGTTTGTTTTTTTAATGGGTTTTTGGTTAGATGTCTAAAATAAGGCCTGTGGTTAATACAAGCTTAAGAGACTTTAATGTTTTATTCTATGACATAAAATATGTCAGTAAATACCCCATTCATGAATTCTGAAGCTTTAATGTGTCTTTAAAAGTAAGTTGCCGATATTGCTAAATGAGACTACAGAGTGTCATCACACCAAACACGGCTTTACAGCATCATTGTGGTGGTGATGTTGAAGTCATGCGACTGTAGTGTAGTTTGTTTATAGCCTAAGGTTTGCTTTTTACTTCAGGTAATTGCTATTACTTTTTCAAATTAAATAACGCAATTACTGAAATTTAAGTAGTCTTGTTACTCATTACCTTTGTCTTGATCATAGCAGATAAATACAGACTATTCCCCAGATTTTTTTCTGGGTCATGATCTAACGTCACCTGACCTTATGGTGACGCAGTAAATGCCGTGAGTCGTCAACATCATGCTGCATCCACATGGATTCAAGTAGACAGTAGACAGACAATAGTTTCGGTATGGTACAGGATAAAACAGTCCGATGGAATGGACGGACGGCAAAACAAAACACGCATGACGATATGTTGCTATGGTGATGACGTATTGTTTACAAAGCACAGAAGAAATATGTTAAATAAAATGAATTTGTGTCTCATACTTTTTAGAAAAATAGTATTAAAACTTGTGTTGCTTTACTTGAAGCCCTGTCCAGGCCACAATAAACATACCTATTGTCTTTTACTGTTCCACTACTTACTTTTCATCATAGTGATATTGGGTACATAGATAATATCATAGATAAAATGTGACAGCTGTCTTGTTACACACTACACCACAGCAACACTAAAATAATACAGCTATGTGCATAAATAAGAGAATTTAGGCAGATATTTAAATGTTAATTTCCCCAGTAACCATAAACTTTTACATGCAGTAATTGGTAAGGTAATTCAGTTACTTTCAAAGAAGTAACTAACTAATGTCTATTTTTCAGTAACTTGCACAATCTAGTTAGTGACTATCTGTATATGAACTGTACAGTATGAGCTCCAGATTGTGTGATCTGTATAAAGGCTGAGAGGAAGAAGAGCAGAAAGTGACGGAGCGAGAGAAGCTAGCAGCAGTGTAACAGGACAATCTGCTTGTATCTTGAGGGAGAGCTGTGCAAGATCCCTGTTTAAGAGGAGGATAAATCCTGGTTACATAACTAATCCTGATTTAAAACGGCAGTGACGCTGGGTCAGTCAGTCAGGATGACTGGTGCAGGCTTCTTACAAGCATTTAGTTCCTGCAGAGGGCTCAGACACATGCTCTGTGTTCTTAATGTCACAGGTTCAAAGCTACAATGATGCAGACTGAACCATCTTTACTCAGACCTGAATCTTTACAACGAAACTATGCCAAACTAAAAACATGAGGACAGGTCTTTTTTTTTTTTTTTTCACCCTGACCCAGTAATGCCCACTATATTGCCAGTAGTAATAACGTCTGTTTCCTCAAAGACAGTAAATGAAACTATCACTTCTCTTCATCCTTATTTTCCATATCTTCACAGGGTTGTTCATTCCAAAAATAAGTTGTGTGAGTGTGTGAGTAACAGACAACAGGTCCATTAATACCTAATGCTATCATTCAATATGACTGTCTAGAAATAGGGGTAAACTTTAACACCCATATCGAAAAATCAAACCAACGTCACTCCCTGTCATCCCAAAAAACCAAAACAGTTATTGTTGGAAGCAGGTTACAGTGCTGTGCCACCTACAGCCTGTAGTGAGTGCTACAGTATGAAGCCCAGCCAGCAGAGACACAAGCAGTCCAGACAGACAGACAGACATTCAGGCAGACAGCTGCTGATCAGAGTTTGAGTCACATAAGCATACTGTTTTGAGACAGAGCTGCTCTACAGGAAGACACAATCCTGTTAACTGAGGTAAACGTCGATGGACACAGTCACAGAAACTCAAGTTTGCTGAATAAGAAGAATAAGCTGGGATTAAACTGGGCCAGGGCTCAAGTTTCCAAGTCAAGTCTCTAAGGGCCCTGACGCACCAAGCTGTCAGTCTGCTGTTGGTCAATGTTAGGCCGTCAGTGTTCCATCATATTCCTGCTGGATAATGTCTGCTTGTGTTATTGGTGATTTTTAGTGGTAGAAAGTGCCGCTATTCTCTGTTAGTCATTACCCTGCTGCAATGACGGTGCAGAGACAGTGAAAGCGCGGATGTGGAAGTCCTGATAACGCTGACCAATTGGAGCAGACTGCACTTTTTTGGGAGGGGTCTTGAACAGACAGGCGCTACGACGTCTCCGACAGAAGGTGAATATAGGTGTTCCAGCACAGACAGTATGAGGAGTTTTTGAACTTCCTGATGGACCATGCATGCATTTGAAGAGAAACTACAGAACCATACTTCATGTGGAAAATGTAAACCAAAAAACAAGAGAATTTAATTAACCTTATCTTGTATTTATAAAGTAAAACACGTTTTCCTGTTCACAACGGCACAGGCAGGCTTTTCTTGGAGCCAGAGTCCCGCATGTTAAATTGTACTCAACCACTGATTAAATTCCTGCTTATAGGGAAGCTTTGCCTCAGATAAATGTTTGTGTAACTAAACTCCAACCTGCAACAGACAGCGAATGAGGGGTAGAGGGGATGACAGGGCACTGGCAAGCAGGCAGACAGTCAGACAGACAGAAGCAGCAGCCAGAAAACATGGGAAAGGAAGACTTACTAACTGTTTTTGTCCCCTGTGGGAGGGTGCAGCCCGACATGGACTTGTTTGAGCTCTGACGTTTAGAAGGGTCAAGAGTGACCCTGGGAGGAGAGAGGAAGAAGAAGAGAAGGAGATGAAGAGAGGATGAGAAGAATGGATATAAAAGGAAAATTAACAGCAGAAAGTCAGAGAGACATTGAACAAAAGAGAAAGCAAGTGAGGGGGGATGACAATATAGAAATGACAGACAGTAAGAAGCACAGGTAGGAGAGGCAGAGAAGTACAAATCAAACTGTATGTACTGTAGTTGAGGTAAAAGAAGGACAGAAGATTGGCAGGTGACTGGCAAGGAAAAGCAAAAGTTGTTAAAGAATCAAACAAACAGATAAAGCAACAATAAGCAGCAGAGAAGAACTGACTGTGAGAGACATAGAGTGAGTCCACCTGAAGAGCAGACCTGGGTCAAATAGGTTGATGTTTGTTTGTACCAGCTAAGAGTGCCAATATGGTGGAGTTTACTGCATCAGGAACACAGCTGATGACAGAAGCTGAAAAGTGCAGGTTACTTAGTTGGATGTGGATTTTTTTCTAGAATTTGCCATAATGTCCAACTACATAAATAACAGGTGTGGATAGAGGGCTGTCACACAACACACTGTCTGATCCATTGTTGAATCGTATTACTCTGAGATTATCAATTATTTTTATCGAGGGCTATTTCTATGAGGGCTGTCTCATTTGTTGTTTCCTGTAGGATGAGGCAGACAAATTTTCAATAGCAAATGTTTTAGCAGAGAAACGAAAACGAAAAGAAAGGAAAAAAACAGACACTTAATTTTGGTTAAGCAAGTACAACAAACAAAAGGAATCATGTTTCATCACTATTAGACCCAGGTCTGAAGCCTGTTAAGCTGTATCATTAGAAAAGAAAGGCTGGTAGGTTAGTACTGGTTAAGGAAGAGACGGTGAGAGGCAGCAAAGTTAGCTTAATGACCTTCATGTACACGTTTACAGTTAAAGAACTACACTGTCCAGTTAAAAGCCTATAAACATAAAGGCTTTCAAAGGCAGTAATCTGCCATCACGTCACTACTTGTGGATGATAAGCAGTAATCATCAAACACATTCAGTCCTTAAAAATACTTGCAAATGTTTAAATGAGCATTAAAACCCTGCTGTTAAAAGTTGATCAATAATCCGTTATCGTTCTATCTCTTCCTGTTTTACCGATAGTCACATCTCTCAACAAAAGTTTAACTCATCCTTTTTAAACTTCTTTTCTGTCCTCCCTTTCTTTCTCTCCCGGCTTCTCCCCTTACCTGCGGGTCAACTTGGAGGTGAGTTTGCTTAGCAGGTTGGTTGTGGCCCGGGTCCTGGCGTGGGGCAGCGGGCTGGCGTCATGGGACGGCGTCGGGGAGGCTGGGGGAGCATGGGAGGGAGGGCGTCGGTCTCTGATCTGCCCTCCATGGAAGGTGCTCCTCACCGTGGATCCCCTTGAGAGGCGAGAGGAGGGCGTCGAGGACGAGGAGGAGGCCCCAGAGGCACCAGCAATGCTATGGGTTGAGGGGGAGGCGGGGGGCAGGCGGTGGGATATGGAACTGGGGGGAGGCAGGGGGAGAGGAAGAAGAGGAGGAAAACCAAGAGTGGATAGTTACAAGATCATTCCAATTTTAAGTACAAGAATTGCACAGGAATCATATTACTGATCTCTTCAGCATAAATAGAAAAAAAATACTGGAGGGTAACTTTGTCAAGGTACACTATCACTACAGAAATACAATGCAGACTGTTCAAGTCAGTGTAAAACAGTCAAAAGACTGAATCTCAATATACATTTGATGTGCTATTAAGTATATACAGCACCAGGAAAGTGTACTGAGTAAATCCCACACTGGGTGTGTTTACATGGGCCCTAATATTTCACTAATGAAGAAAGAGAAAATAACTGGGGTACACCCATGTGACTTACTACTAAATTGTGTTAACAGGTAGAAACACTTCTTGTCTTTGTGTACTTTGTGTGGTGAATGAATTTAACTTTCTCAGTAATTTTAGAGGAAAAAAAAAAAACCCTTCTTCTGTTATATTTCTGACAGATTAGACTCTTCACAGCGGGTGAACCACTTCAGACAAATCAAAAAGGTAATTCTAATTAAATGCTGCTGGGCATGTAAACGCACATATTTTTTACTTTATTTAATGTCCATGTGAACAGGTTATTTGGAATCAGAATGATTTCAATCAGATTAAAGAAATACTGTCCAGCAGGCTACTGACTCTCACTTTGTCAAACACACGCACGCGCACGCGCACGCGCACGCACACACACACACACACACACACACACACACACACACACACACACACACACACACACACACACCTCTCCACCCGACTCTCTGGCTCGCTGGTGGCCTGAGGCTACTTTTCATAACGCTCTAGATAACACCCACACACAAGGTTCAAGTGGGGCAGAACCATTAAACGAGTTAAGTTGAAGCACAGCCGTTGCAGAGCAAAATCGTTTAACATCAATGTGAACTAGCTGCCTACTGCAGCTCACAGCAGGGGGGCACACTGGGGATGGGGGGAAGAGAGGAAAAGAGAGGGGTGGAGAGGCTTGAGAGATGAAGACTGAAAAAAAGAGAGGAGAAAAGGAAGATGAGAATTTGAATTGATGCAAAAATGGGGAGAAGTGTAGATAGGGTGAGAGGAACTAACAATGTTCAACTCGTTTACAAAGAGCTCCTGAGATTTTAAATTTATGCTTGTGTCTTCTTTCTTCTCTGTCACAGCATGATGCTTGTAAAAGTTAAAAGTAAAAATCATTCACATGACAGTCCTGAATAAAACAGTTGAAACTATCAGGAGACTGATTTGTGATTATATCAGCTGGCCTTACTTCATTAGAGATGATTTTTCTAAATATATTTGTACACGTGCATTTAAATGTGCTTCAAAAGTTTTAGTAATTTCTAGCTAAAGATGGATATAGATACAGTGATACTATTGATTGACAAGGATTAATATAATTGAATAAGAGTGTAATAGTATGTACATAAAATCCAGGGCCCGTATTCACAAAGATTCTCAGAGTCCTCTCAGAGAGCTCCTAACTTAGCCTAAAAATTCCTAGCAAGGAATCTTAGCTTAAGAGTGATTCAGGAAG
>NC_065507.1:34164764-34180508 GCF_006386435.1 Epinephelus moara | reverse complement strand
CTCCTTGTAAAAAGCGGTTTGATTTGGCAGAATGACCAAAACAACGAATGAAATGGAGAAAAAAAGAATGAAAAAGCCGAACTGGACAGAAGAGCAGTGCCTGCTGTTGGTGCAGCTCGTGGAGGAAAACAAAGGAGTTTTAAGAGGAAAATTCGGTCCCGGGATCACGGCACAAGGGAAGAGGCAGACTTGGGAGCGCATTGCCCGACAAATCAATGCGTCGTTCCCTCTCCTTTTACGCACAAGCAATGAGTTTGAGAAGCGCCGGTACGTGCTACAATCCAAAACGGGCGTTATTACCTTACTACGCTGGGTGGGAAAAGTAAGCTCATCCCTGATGAGGTCAACCACAAACATTATCCCTGCACTATCAAGCCGGTAGCATCTTATTAAATCACTTTCTCTCAATATATGGAGATACAGAGAATATCTCTCCTTCTTCTCTGTCTTTCCGCCATCTTCTCTGTTTAAGACACTCTTAGGCTTCTTAAAAGTCCTCCTCCCTCCTCTTAGGAGCTCTCTTAAGGCCTAAGATGCTTTGTGAGTAACTTTTATCTTACCAAGGGAAAATTCTAAGAAAAATCTTAGAATTCAAGGAATTCTAAGATTTTTCTTAGAATGACGTCACTAAGAGCTACTACTATTTGCAAATTACAATCTCCACAACATACTCCTCGGTTATCTATATCTCAGCATAGGGCTGCACAATTATGGCCAACATGATAATCATGAGAACTTGTTATTTATTCCGATTATTCATTAATTTTATGGACAATTTATTTTCATTGCAACCTTCTATTCAAAGGAACACTGCTTTCATGTTTGTGTTGTACTACATTCCTGCTAATGGAAAATCAAAATGAGACTGGTCATTCACAGTGCATCCCCTAGAAGCATTATGTAAATAAATTTGTGCACAAAATATAGGCTGACTAAAAATAAATAAACCCTAAACCCAAAATAATTTAAAATAATGAGTGATGACGGTTGATAACGGATGATTTTCATTTTGCCCATCTGCAGTTGCAACATTCAGTAAAGATTTTTACAGGCTGCTGCTGCAAAGTGTGCATGAAGTGGCATGACAGATGTTTAAAAGTGGAGGTTGGCTGCGTGTTCAAGAAGCTCATGATCTGATATGAGCAGAGCGCACATTGTAAATGTAAATATTGCAGTCAGTCATGTTCATTCAATTACGGGAAGCCAAAATAGCAATCGTGAAAAATTTGTGATTAGTTGTGGAGCCCTTCAGAAGGATATTTTGGTGTTTTTGTCTACATTAAACTATGTGCTTTATGACATGTTTTCTTGTCTATATCTGGAGTATGTCTTGGCATCGGGGTCACTTAACTTCCAGTGTCATCATAGATTAGTGTTTGTGTATATCATGTGTTCATACACAGCAATGTGTGTCCAATATATGGAAAGTATGTTTTATATACACAAAATATGATTGGTCATACACACGCTGTCATGTACATAATCAGGGTTTTGTGTCTCCTGTGCACTTTTACCACTACAGTACACACAATTTTCATATGCATTTTTATTAACTAAATGCCACTGTGTGTGTGTGTGTGTGTGTGTGTGTGTGTGTGTGTGTGTGTGTGTGTGTGTGTGTGTCCATACACGTGTTTGTACCATCAACCACTCTGGCATGGCATCACATTGACAAGGCCTCTGAGGCAAGTGGAAGGTTACGTTGGCACAATGCCCGTCCTCACTTCATCCTGCTGCTCTCTCCTCCTGCTCACCTCCTCTCTTCTCCCCCTCTCCTATCTCTTCTCTTCACTTCTCATCATTCCTTCCTTTTACCTGCTCTCCTTTCCTAAAGCCCTCACCACCACCTGTTAAATCACGTAATGAAGCAGCAAAGGAAGATACTGACTCGTTATGCCTAAATATAATAGTGTTGAGCTTGTTGTCAAATCAACATGAAGGGGCCAATCCCAAGCTGTGTCTTAAACGCCTGAGAGTCAGTGCTCCATCGGGAGCACCATTTGATGTTTGTCTTCCTTTTTTTCCCCTTTTTTTCCCTGTTTGGTATCTTATAAAGCATCATGGTTGGAAAACATGAGTATGTTGGTGTACTTTACTGATGTCATTTTCTCCTGACCTTAAAGGTATACGTTACATCCCCAAACAACCATTTGTATATAAATTATGCACGCTGTGTTATGTTCTCCCTGCCTTAGGCTTTCCATGTAGGCGCATTGAAAGGCAAGGAGGTTTGCTCTCTCTGCCTCTGGCTATCCTTGTTTTCACACGGAAGGGCAGAGAGGTGTGCTCTCTCTGCCTTCAGGCTTTCCACGCAGGCAAGAGAAAATTCTTGATAAAATAAAGTAAAAGGGATCCGCTTTTAACAACAGCAAAAAAACATCCATTTGCAAAGTCTCACACAACTAATGCAGTATAATACAAGTCTCATTTATCCAGTCAAATGCTCAGTACTTCCCAAACATTTACTATTTTAATTGAATGGATAATGAAACTTATCGTTGCTCTGTTCAAAGTCAGATTCCATTGAAATAAAAAAAAGCTGCTGGTCTACCACTGCCTCTATCGGTTATTTTGTTTGTTATTGTGTGACCTTGTTCCTCTAACACTAAGTTTTTAAAAAAACTTTTTGTACAATCACTCATTAATGTTTTTCTTTTCTGCTTTCAATGGATTCTTAGCTTAAAAACTGTCTCTCAGTCTTTTATCCATTTGATACACCCTCTGCCTGACCTGCCCCCCCTCTCCCATCTGTGCAGGAAAATATTACTGGAGGTCAGACGACAGACAGGAACCTTCTGGCTCTTCCTCTGAGCGGCAAAATTGCAGAGCGATAAAGAGACAGAGGGACGAAAAACAGGTCAGCCAGAATGAAAGTGAGAAAGTGACAGAGTGACCATAGGAAAAAGGGAGAGAGAGAGAGAGAGAAGAGATGGTGGCTGCCATGCTCTGACACTGACAAGCAGACAACCATCTGTCACAACAACAGACAGTTCATATTGGGTACATAAACACACACACACACACGCACAGACAAACTCACTCATGCACAGTTTAAGCCCTTTATCCTCTCTTGAAGAGACAAAATCTATGTGAGACAAACACTTCGGGCCAAACACTCTCTAAGCTCTGTGCAAAAAGCGACAAACTGTACCAGTGGAACCAGTCCTTCACAGTAATCCAGCCCTTAGAAATATTCTTTCACATTGTTAATACTATATGAATGCATTTCCTCAGCTGGTTGTAATTAGATGCATCACGGCAATTTCAGTTTAAACTGCATAAATTATTCCATCTTGTCCACGATCACGTTGCTGCTCTTTTTTACTTTTTTTTTTTTAAATTTAGTTGAAGTACTAAATCAGAAAAAAAAAAAAATTTAATAGTCAGCAATACCAGTCAGTTAATTAACAGCCTGTGTGCCAGACTTGTTTTCAGAAAACTTTCTGAAGACTTTTTCCCTTGTCACAACTTGTTCCTTAACCTACGCCTAATTACTAAACCTAATCTTAACTTCTTAAGGTTCCTCAAGGAGTTTAGATAGAAGATGAGGTGAATTTAGGCCCTGTCTACATGTACATATATTTTTTTTAAATGGATATTTTCCCCCTCCAAAAATACATAAAGAAAAAAATCGCTGTCATATGTTGTTTTTGAACACAATACAATATAAAAAGAGTCCTATCAAGAAATGAAGAATCACTAAAATGTCCATCCTTTGAGCAATGTCAGTGACGGTCCATACCCTGCAATCCAGTGCAAGTCGGAAATCAATAATTCCAAGTGGGTATTTCCGACCTTTGATCTAAATGCGCCCTAGTGCATTTGCTCGGGAAAACATGGATGCCCACCACAAACTTACGTTTGTATGTCCAGTCTCTGAGCTTCACAAACATCGACCTGCATCAATTACCACAGCGCCATTAGTAAACGGCAAGTGTAATAGTTCAAACCGTAGCCAATAGCATGACTTTGGAGAACTTTTGTCCATTGGTTTTTGCTGTTACAGCATGTTTCAAACATCACATAAAATAAAAATTGATAAAAAGGTTATTCTGCTCAGTGCACTGTGTGTGAAGCCATGTTGCTGTGATGGCAGGTGTGTTTATGTCAGCAAACTCTGGACTGGTGGATCTTGTTGAGTCCGTAACTTGGAATTCCAACTTGAATGACCGTTTCATTACACTTTTCTGTGTAGGAGGTTGTTTGTGTCCCAGTTCTGAGTACAGTGGATTGTGGGGATAATGTGAGGGCACTTTGCTTATCTTTTACAGTACAAATGATACGGACACTCTCCTCACCTGTTTTCCTTGCCATTTTGCAGCAGCATGTGTCTATCAGTGCTGGATCGGTCCGTACAGACATACGTGTTTCTTCGAGTCATGGCACTGGCAGGGATGTTATTCTGGAGAGAGAGAAAAAAATAAAAAATCAGAAAATCACATGAATTTGACTGAAATAAATAATGTCCTCAATGTCCTCTTTAAATTAAGTGGAGATGGGAGAATGTGGTTTATAACATAACTAAATGAAAGGAGGGCTTCAAACGGGAAAGGCATTTATTATGATGCTGTCTGACAATTTATATTATTCCATTTTAAAAGTCCTACTTATGTAAACCCTGTCCACCTGGTGGTCCAAGCAGATAAAAGAAAGTAAAGACTTCCCTGCCTTGTCTGTTTGTCCTCAAACAGTCATGAGTTCTGCCTATATCTGCTGTACAGAACACTAAAGAGTTAATCTCAGGTTAATCTGACTGCTGTCCTCGACTCTTTACACTCCCTAAACTCTTGCTTCTACATGCTTATCTTACTGAGCAACCATAATCTCCATATTCCTCCTGCTGGGTGAATCTACAGTTTGTTATTCATCTATGTATGTAAGTATTTTACTGCTCAACTCTTCTCTAATCTCCTGAAGACGTTAATGTTTGCAGTCTCCATAATATCTGTGTCTGTGTAGCATAATCTGAGGAAATGGGATTAGGAAGACTGGGGATTCTGCCATCTGTACCTTTCTACAGCTTGTTTGCAATCATGTGACTATTAAGATGTGCAAAACTCAGATGGAGGGCAAGAAGTGATAAATACATATACTGCGTGAATTGGAAACAGAGGAAATTGAGGATTGGATGAACGTGCAGGCAGCAGATATTGTCAGAAAAGTTTAATTTATGATGGATTTGATCCATACAAAATGAAGAAAACTGATTTTGTCTGGTGTGGAAACGATCGTTGTTACAAATGACCTCATCCTCTATGTTACTAATGTTACATGGCGAGCCAATAAAAATCTACAAGAGTCTAGAGGACTGTAACTATTTTGTGCTGGCTCCACTAGTGAAAAAACCTTCTGTCTTGTTTTTGGCCAGGTGAGTAAATGTGCTTTAGTATAACTGTCCTCTGTACAAGGATGCACCGCTGTCAGGCTAATGTTACTAGCAAAGGTTTGCTAACATTAACTACTTTTTTCTAACTACTTGGTCAACCATTCCAACAGGTCCGGTGAAACAACGTTAAAAATCTGAGTCGTGGCTACAAATGCAGAGAAGTTGTTTCAGCACATTGTAATCGCATCTGACTCAAGGCAAGGCATGTTTTACACAATGCTTTAATGTTAATGTTTGACATGAGCTGACTCTGCTCCTCCAATATGAAGACAAAGGTTATTGATCCACATTTGCCACTGTTTTTCAGTGAGGTTTTTTTTAACTTCTCCTTCCTCCTGCTATTTTCAGGACTTAAAGTGCCCTTTGTTTTTCTCTGATTTGATCGATTAGAACAACCATTAACAGCACAAATCACAGGTAGGTGTGCAGTGTTGTTAGACTTTGCTTCCAGTTGCTTGCCCTCCATCTGTACAGCGCACCAATGTATGACATCATATCCAAAGAAGCTATAGAAAAGGGAGCACAGGTGAGAGATAACTGAATCTGAATGATTCATCACATCCAGAAAACATCCTTTTGGCCTTACTGTAGTTGCATTAACTTCCTTGCGTCGGTCGGGTATCTCAGCCTTATTTGGGTTGTGAGCGGAGCTAACCATGGGACTGGAAGGGGTTGGGATGCTACGGGAGCCAACAGTACTAGTACTCGGCTTGCGGCTTGACAGCCGCTCCTCCTTAAGCCCTGCGCCTTCGCCTACTCCACTGGGACTCCGCTTGGGATGTGTCGACCCTGGAACGGCTGGACCACCTGAGAGACAGGAAAGAGTTCTCAGCGAGGTAGATTTCAGGTAATTCAGGATCAGTGAAACCAACTCCAACCAATCACTAAACAAGCTAAACTCCACTGATCTCGCTATTTTGCCTTACAGAAGTCAGAGTGTCTTCTCTGGCGGTGGTAAGTGGAGGCGCTGCGCTGTGCCTTGTGGCCAGAGGAGGAAGAAGTTGCCCCAGAAGATGAAGTGGTGTGTTTGCTGGTTCCGTTGGTGATGGCGCTGGGTCGGACTCGAGCTAGACTTAGACTGCTGCCCGACCGAGACTCACTGCCTTCCGTCTGAGAGACAGACAAACAGATAAAAAAAAAGAAAAACATTTATACTTACAATACGACTGGAGACAGGTATCACTTACAATGTTTACAGCTTCTTTCCATGCACCAACACAGGGCTATAACCAAGATCATATTAGTTCAGTAGCTAAAGAGGCAAGCTCAAAGATTTCAATCCTGGTTGATTTGGCAACACTTGTGGTTACTGGTGGTAATAAATCTGGTTTAATATTACAGTTCTGGGGCAGCAAAACAAACTGTTGTCTTTTTGCTATGATTGGCAAAAATTGTCCTTTTTCCATCAATCTGTGAGCAACCGTGATCTGATTTTATTCGTTTTGAAGATGAATAACAGTGGTGACTCCTTCATAATAAAAGTCAACTCGTATTTCAACAGTGAAATGCTTTTAATGTTGTGAAGCTGTAGCAGTAAGACATGTTTGCTTTGCATGAGCAGCAACTTAACACAGCATTTGTATCAAATGTCGCTCTTGACATCCAGTTCATAATACTGCTAATACATAAATATTGCAATACTTTTATTAGTGGGCCATTTGCTTAGTCACCTTTGTGTTACCTCATTCAGCAATAGATAGTCACTTAGACCTTTATTTAAATAAAAACCTTCAAGATAATTCTTAATTTCCAAAAATGAGAATTATAAACTGTTAATGACAGAAGAAGTACAATCTCCATCCTAAACCTGCCTCCCAATCTGTGGTCATTTTTGATTTTCTGATTTCTCTGTTTTAATTAGTATATGAGCTTAACTGGCAAGAGATGTAACATACACTGCGGAGTAAAGCCATAAACATTTTACCTCATATTCAACTGAAATACAGAGGAAGATCTGCAACCCCAAAGAAACGAAAAAACAAAACAAAAAAAAAACACGCCAATACACTCACCTCATTGTTGCGTCCCAGCAACAGGTACGTGGCGGTGACCTCATTGTACTTATGACTAGACAGCGAATCTCTGATCTCATCTCTGGTAAAGCCCATCCCAACCATCACATCTGGAACAAGTACAACAAAACTGTGATTCCAGCTACATGTTAATCATGCAGGTTTGACCTTCTGTATTTTCATAAAAGGTTCTATCTCAGTGCTCTACTTGGTGTAAAACATTAGTGCATGGATGAATATGCAGGACCTGAACGTAACAACTACCAAGAGCCAATCAAACATGTGTGGAGCACCATGTAGGTCATCTTAAGCTTTTATGATACTTAATTATAACATCCCATAGTAGATTCATGTAAAGGAAGCTTTGAGTGACGCAGAATGTCAGATCTCTAGCACAAGCTGTCCCTGAGAAGTTGAACAGTGCACCAGAATTTCTTTAAAGCCAACCAAAAAGGCACTGATGACTTTGTGACCACAACTCCAGACCTCCCACAAAATACTAAAAAAAAAAATCCTTCAGAGGCGGCAGTTGATGACTCTGCGGACAGAAGGGCCTAAGGCAGACACTCCCAGTTTAACACCACTGAATATTTCTGTTACTGTTAGACATGATCCGACTCAACTCCAGACAGTCATTAGTTAATCCCTCTTTGATCAGTTATTCAGTAAATAAATGAAGTAAAAAGTTTGTGTTTCTCACCAATGCGGCTTGTGTTGTTAAAGTCCTCCTCAGGCTCTATGTGGGGCTTCAGCTCATCACTATCATAGCCGACATTAATCCACTTATCTCTCATTATTTGCTGATGAGGAAAGAGAAGGAGAGCTCATTATTGAGACAGTAATGGGGCCATTTTGAAAATGCTGTATGTAGTGTATGGTTCCTCCTCACCTCCAGCGAGCAGCGCTTGGAAGGGTTGAGGACCAGGAAGCGGCGCAGGATTGCCTCGCAGTCTGTCGACATGTAGAAGGGGACACGATATTTCCCCCTCAAAACACGCTCCCGCAGCTCCTGAACGCAACACACAATAATACACAATGAATTCCCCCTACAGGGAATCAATAAAAGTTGGGGACCAGGCAAAATTTAAATATTGTTTATTGTCTTTTAGTAAACTCTTATGTTATGTGATACTGTAGGTGATGAAAGGTTCCCTGTGGAGTTTTTGACATCTATTGGAGCTGTTTTTCTGAGTAGGTCCCAGTTTTGGTTATGTAGTGTATGCGTATACACATGTGCACATGCATGCACACGAGTGACACAATACACATTCCTTCTAATGGTTAACACTACTCCACTGACCAACAGGTGGCAGTAATGCGCCGAGATATGCTGCAATGCATCAACAAAGGCAGGAAAGAAGACTGAAGGCTGGTAAACATGGGTGTAAACAATGCAGGATGTGACATAAAAAACAGCTTTGCAAATGTTTCATGAGGAAAGAAATGCATTCTACACATTTGTTAGACCTTGAGGATACGCACATCTTAGAAAGCATTGTGAATGTAAATATGACTTATTTGTTTACAGGAAACCTCCACAGGATGCCTTTTAACAGATTAAATTAGATTATTGATAAAATCTTAAAGGATTATTTGAAATTTTGACATCATGTTATTCTTATTGTTAAGTTCAATGTGACTAACCACTATGAAATTATTTTACATGTCGATTTTGAATGTCTAAACACAAATGCCTGCAAAGGCAAAGTGCATTGATAGGTGGTTATATCTAAAATATATTTATAATAATGTCTCTATATGGTACATCACTTGCTTCAGTATAATACCATGAATAAAGCCCTGTTTGCACAATACTAGTGTTACATGGGGACCTCTGGTAATTATTGTGGAGGTTGTCTGTGATCTTATTCCTATGCAGTCTGCCATGTCCATAATTTGTCAAGTAAAAATTCAATCGCAAATTACCTGACATATTTCACCAAACACAGAGGTCATGTAATAATATTAGTCCCACACGAATCATTATCTCTATGATTTGGGGTCATATTTAGGTTTTCTGTTTTCTCTGCGCCTCATCTCTGCCTCTGTCCTGGTCAAGAATTACGGGGGATACACTGGCAATTACAAATGGAAGTTTTATACAACAGTTAGTTCCGGCCCTGCAATCCGATTGGTCGAGAGACAGTAAAACCGTGACGATACTGGAGTACAACATCACGGTTATTCCACTGTGTATGTATCACTCCGCCTCACAGCTGATTGCAGTCAACAATCAAATCAAAACTGACGGTTAGTGTCAGTTAGGTCAGCAGTTGCGTTGTAGGCTAATTAATTCATCCACTGTCAAACAGCCAAAAATATGGATTTATTTCCTAAAATAAGTTTTGAATTGAACTATGAATGGTCATCAGAGGAAGATGAGGGAGAGGAGAAGCTGAATCCATCTGAGCACACATCCAGGTTTGTCAGTGTTTCATCAGCGGAGCTCAATGACTTGGAGAAAAGCAACATACTGTCAGATCAGAAGGCAGAGTCGGCTGTGCCTGTGAAGCGACAGTCCACCATGCAGTCACCAGAGACTTATTTCACCGGCTGCACAATTAATGGAAACGTGCAGATAAATGTGTATAAAGAGTAAGTGCCTGGCGCACCATGTCTGCGTTACATAGCAACGGTGACAGCGGAGTCCTGAGGGAACTATTTTTGTTGGCGGAAGACAAATAAAATGCTTACATGATCTATTTTGTCCTCATTTTTCAACATTTCTTAATCAGCCTTGCTTATTTAACTGTTGAACTGTTGTATAAAAGCAATATCACACTCGAGCTCGTGATGTTACACTCGTATATCGTCACGGCTGTGATTGCGGCCTCGTGCCTATGACCGAATCACAGCCGTGACGATATAGGAGTATAACATCACTCCCTCTCGTGTGATATTGCTTAATTGACAGCATTTTGGGTGCAGGAGGCTCATCTCGCAACACAACATGAATTCAATGAGAAATGCAAAATCTCAAAAGATGATGGGATAGATGATGTCATGAATGGCATGGTTGGTTGTTTGTTTAACCCACATTTAGAAGAAAAAAAGTACATTAACACTGTACATCCCTGACAGTGGTTCTGGGTAGTGGTTCTGTGCCGTGTACAGTGGAGTTACAAATGACTGTGTGCATCATACCCAGGGAATAATGATGAAAATTTGAGTAAAATACAGACTTCGCTTATTCTGTGCGAATGGGCTGCAGAAAACAGAGACGTAGGTCGTGGTCATTTATAAATCACATGAGGTCACCAGGTAATACTAGTCCTGTGCCTATAGGGCATTAGTGAAGAAAAACAACAAGACACAGATAAAGCTACAGTTCTTCCCCACTGCACCCCGTGTTCTCACTGCAGAACGCCAAACCTTCACCTCATATGACATTTATACTGGACTTAAAAAGCTTCCACGTCACCCACCTTTAGGTTCTGTCCGTCAAAGGGTAAGGACCCACTGACCAGTGTGTATAAGATGACACCCAGGCTCCAGATGTCCACCTCTGGACCGTCGTACTTCTTCCCCTGGAAGAGCTCTGGGGCGGCATATGGCGGAGAGCCGCAGAATGTGTCCAGTTTACTGCCCGCAGTGAACTCGTTGCTGAAGCCAAAGTCAGCTATTTTGATGTTGGAGTCGGCGTCTAGTAGCAAGTTCTCTGCCTGCAATAACAACATAGATAGTGAAACACATAAACACACATATTAATGTGTTGTTGCTGAAAAAAAGATTATTTACATATTTGCAACTTAAGTCCATAATTTCTTTCAGTGCTCTCATATGGGGAGTGATGCTTTTTCTGCATGTGTAGTGGATGATACACTTTGCAATAGCAGATATACACTTTATCAGCCACTGAATGGTGAAGTGAAGGACTTTGATCATCTTGTTACAATGCACTATTCTGCTGGAAAATCCTGGGTCTTGGTGGATGCCACCTGACACACACCACCCATCCAAACACTGTTGCAGACACTGTAGACCCCATCACGGATATATTTGGTCTGCAACAGTGTTTGGGTGGGTGGTGCATGTTAAGTGGCTTCCACATGAAAGCCAGGAGCCAAGGTTTCCAAGCAGAACATTGCACTAATGAGACGATCAAAGTTATCTACCCCACTTGTCAGTGGTTTTAATATTTTGGCTGATTGGTGTAAATAAATGGTAGGTTTAGTTTGAACATCACCTATTGATGCCATAGAGAATAATTTACGTAAATAATATATATCAGCTTTAAAGACAACTTTCACTGATTTTTGGTTATCTTAAAAGATTCATGGAACATTTTCATTATTTTTTTAATAACAGTGTGTAACCACCTTCAAGTCTCTGTGAACAATGTTCTTCAGATGACAGTAGTGCACTGCAGAGACAATCTGAGGGAAAGAAAAAAAAGAGAAGGTAACTGCACTTAATGTTTGCACTCAACATGTAAAAAAAAAGGCAGCTAAAGGGGGAGCTCCATAAACACATTCACATGTTATCCTTGAAAAACAATATAACTCAACATTACAAATGAAAGGCAAATGACTAAATTTCTTGTTGTGAGATCACACCAACTGTTTGTTTGATTTGGTCTGAATCCCAGTGGACAAGATGCAAGCAAAGCAGGGACTAAGAACAATATCAGCTCATGAGTAGCTCAGACTTCAGCTACTGTGAAGTTTTGTCAGCATAATGAATTTACATGTTGTCATTAGTCCAGACTCCATTTTGTTCATCTTCATTTGCAAACCACACAGAGCAGCTGGCTGTCAGATGTCTACATACAGTTGTGTAGGGACAAAAAAAACCAGACAAGTGAATTAAGGTATGAGGTTTAACTGACCTGTCTGAACTTGGCTCTGGCCTCTTTCTCCTTCATTCTGCCGTGAGCCACGAGGTAGTCGAACACTTCGCCTGGAGGAAAAACAAAGACAACGGCTTAACTTCAGGCAAGCATGGAAGTGGTTCAATAGTTACATGTTCCAGTTTGCACTCCAATTGTATGGGACCAGAAACCAGTGGTAGGGCAAGTATTCAGATCCTTTACTAAAATACTTCAGTAAAATACAAGAACTTCAGATCTGACCTTGAGTATAGGACTTCAGTAAATGTTATAACATTACACCACTGCTAGAAACTGTCACTAACAATTCGGTTCTCCATATTAACAGTTTTGGTGCTCATTCTCAACGCTCAGCACTGCACGTTCAGCTGTGACACCGGTGCCCTCTTCCCAGAAAACTAAACTCCTGTAACACTTGAGATATATGTGAATTCAGTATGTGTTCATAAGTGTTTAATCATTATAAAATCTCCAACACTCTGCCAGGTGTTAATGAGTTTTTGCTCAGGTCAGCTTGTACAAGTACATTTTCTAACATTACAAGAGAGCAAATGTAGCAACACCATAAAGGGTTTACAGGAATACTCACAAAATTACCCTTTGTTAATCAATGGATAAATGGTTGTTTTGATATAGTTTTGCTGCTGTTAAACATGGTCCCCAATCAGTTAATAAATCAATACATTTGCTTTTTCTGTGGAGGCATGTGAGAAAAAGTTTCTTCTCAAATTCAAAGTTACATGGCATGACTAATTGATATATAAATGGTCATTTCATGTCCTGACTGAAAAATATGGATCATGTGTATGTGGTCATGTGTGGGAAAGTGAAAAACTATCCATGACTTCCCAATAAATTCAAATTAAAGTCTATGTCCCTGGATGCTGCTTTTTTAAATGTTTTTTGTGTGCAGGTCTCCATACATATTTTCTGTGTGTGTGCATGTGTGTGTGTGTGTGTGTGTGTCTGTGTATGCACCCCAGCCAAACATTTGACCCCACAGGTCCTAAATAGTACAACAGGCTGAGGTTGAGTTGAACAGAGCTGCGTGTCGGCTGGCTGCTGCCTCCTTATTAGGTATTGGAAGTAAGACATCACAAAACATACAGCAAGAGCAGCGCAGAGCGATTAAAGGATCATGAGGAGAGAAGAAAGAAAAACAGAGAAGCTGCAAAAATAGAAGAGTGCATGGGAAACAGCTGCACAAAGTTACAGAGCAAGATGAACAGAAGTGCACGCGTAAATCCAGTAGAGAAAACAATAAAGCAAAGGGATTTGACTTGAGATCTCACTAATGAAAATAGAAACAAAAGGGACTCAATCATTTATACCCTTAATTAATCAGTCCATCAGTTGTGCTGTATAGCTCAGTCAACGTATTCAATCTAATTGGCATCATTCAATACCTGGTGATGATGATGAGAGTGGTGGGGATGTTACTCACCTCCGCTGGCGTACTCCATGACCAGGTAAAGAGTCTTGTCAGTCTCAATCACCTCAAACAACTTCACTGTACCACAAAGGGGAAGAGACGTTAACACAAAGGCCCGCATGGACAAAACACACACACACACACACACACACACACACACACACACACACAAAATCAATTCTCTGGAGTGTGACTCACCTATGTTAGGATGGTTGAGAGTTTTCATGATGCGTACCTCTCGAAACAGCTGGCAAAACAGAGAAAATGAACAGTCAGATTCCATTATTTCTGTCAAGTTATTGATACACAATATTTCACAGATAAGTTGCTCAAAAGACTGGCTTTTTATTGTGAATAGCCTAAGGCACACCTATAGTAACTGAAATGAACATACTTCATTGTAACTGAAATGAATATACGTCATTGAACATTTAAAAATAATAATAAAATAAAATCCTATTAGTGTATAACAGATCTTCAGTAAGGAACATAAATAAACATTTCATGTCCGAAAAGGAGTAGAAGGACGCAAACTGCTTGCCTAGTCCTACACCTGTTCTATTCTAAACAAACCTTTTCCCCAGCATCCATCCCCACAACTAAACCACTCTGTTCATGTTCCTTACACATACATACATGTACAAATAACCTAGTATTCTAAAACTAAAACAACTGATGTCCACAAAGCTGGAGAAGGCGAGAGGAAGATAGCAAAGTGTTTTCAGGTAGCTGTTTCCTCAGTTCATAATGTAATTAGGAAATGGCAGTTGACAGGAACTGTGGAGGTCAAGGTGAGGTCTGGAACATCAAGAAAACTTTCTGAGAGAGCTGCTCGAAGGATTGTTAGAAAAGCAAATCAAAACTCCTGTTTGACTGCAAAAGACCTGCAGGAAGATTTAGCAGACTCTGGAGTGGTGGATAGCATCAGAAGTTTGCAAAGGAACACCTAAACAAAGATTTAGCAGACTCTGGAGTGGTGGATAGCATCAGAAGTTTGCAAAGGAACACCTAAACAAGTCTGATGCTTTTTGGAAGCAAGTCCTGTGGACTGATGAGTTAAAATATTACTTTTTGGATGTAATTATCAAAGGTATGTTTGGGGATAAAAGGGTGCAGAATTTCATAAAAACAACACCTGTCCAGCTGTTAAACATGGGGGTGGATCGATCATGCTTTGGGCTTGTGTTGCAGCCAGTGGCACAGGGAATATTTGACAGGTAGAAGAAAGAATGGATTCAGTTAAATTAGAGCAAATACTGGAAGAAAACATCACAGCATCTGTAGAAAAGCTCAAGATGAAGGGAGGATGGCTTAAACAACAGGACAATGATCCTCAACACATCTTGTCAACCTCAAGAGGCACAAGCTGAAGGTTTTGCCATGGCCCTCACAGTCCCTCGACCTAAACACCATTAAAAATCTGTGGATAGACCTCAAAAGAGCAGTGCATGCAAGACGGCCAAAGAATCTCACAGAGCTAGAAGCCTGATGCAGGAAGAATGGGTGAAAATCCCCCAAACAAGAACTGACAGACTCTTAGTTGGTTACAGAAGGTTACAGAAGCTGTGACACTTGCCAAAAGGGGGCGCTACTAAGTGCTGACCATGCAGGGTGCATAAACTTTTGCTTCAGGCCCTTTTCCTATTTTGTTTTGTTGAAACTGTACAGATTGAAATTAAAAAGTAATCTTGCTTAAAATAATAAAGAAATGTGTCATCATTGACGTTTTGCATTTTGGAAATCAGGTCATCTTTTACTTGCTTAACTATATACAGTAAATACAATTTTGGCCAGCATAGAAAAAGTCTTAGGTCTTAAACTCTAAAAAAAAATTCTAAAAAAGGTCTTCAAAAAATTCGGCACAGAACAAAATGCCATGATCAAAACAGCTGTATATTCATTACAAGGTATTTGAGATCCTGTGCTGTTACAGGTATTGGTAGAATTAACCGATTATGTATTCAGCATAGGAACAGTGAATCATATACGATCAACAGAATGTAAGGTTACACTCAATACATGGAGACAAAATGAACAATACAGTAAAATGTACTTGTGTGAACTAAAAAAAAAAAAAAAAAAAAAA
>NC_065507.1:33963928-34164693 GCF_006386435.1 Epinephelus moara | reverse complement strand
ACAATACAAAAAATGTATTTGTGTGAACAAAAAAAAAAAAAAAAAAAAAATCAATAAAGCTCTTTTCTTTGTGCATAACTTGAGGTTTTGGAAAAGACAGACAGCTTCCTCACATCTTCATCTTAATTATTTCTGATTTATTCATTCATTGAATGAATTCTTCTTCTGTGAATTCAGATGATCCACAGCTGGTGTATAGACACAATTCCCCCTCACTCCCCCCACTCATCTTTCCGACCACCTCCAGACCTGGGCCACCCAAGGGAGTGTCTCCCTAGCGCTATGCTGACAGCAGGGCCTCTTCCCTTGGGTGTGCACTCCCTCCATCCCCCCCTTCATCCATCACTGAGCTCCAGACTGCTGCCTCATCCTGCCACTCTGATGCTCACTCTCTCTCTCTCTCTCTCTCTCTCTCTCTCTCTCTCTCTCTCTCTCTCTCTGTCTAATTAAAGTAATGTATTTGTCAGTGAACTCCATTTTAAAAGATTACAAAGGGAGAGCGACAGGCTAGATGCATCACAGTGGAACATGCTGATGAACTGTTAGGAGACTTTTTTAACACCAGATGTATTAACAGTAAATTGAACCAGAATTTCAGCACAGAAATGGTGAAGATCACAGAAGGTGAAATCTGACAGTTTGCAAAAAACCCTCCAAATTGGACTTTTTATCATCAACATTTTATCTTATGTCTTATTAAATTTCAGACTCCAAAACCTTTTATTCATATAGGGTCTGCACACAGCCTCTGTGAAGTGTTAAACAAATGCAATCAATTTGTTCATCCATCATTAGTTGTTAGGGTTCTGTTATTAGTGACAAAGTGCGACATTCTGACCCTGGAGGGGAAATGTGACTTTCCCTGGAAGAGTGTGTACATGGAATAACTGCATGTCAAAAACAGTGTGTCAGGACTATATCTGTGTGTGCAGGAAACTGAAACAGAAATAGAAAATGAGGCAAATTAACAATGCACAGGAGCTGAGGGGCGTAGAGGGAGGGGAAGACAGAAAAACAATGAGAAAGAGAGTAAGAAAGAAGGAGGGGTAATAAAATGGTACACAGAAACAAGTGAAACTGATGTGTTGGCATTTAGTTTTGTATTAGTAGTGCTGGTGTCATTTATTGCTCTGTAAACCCCTCAGCAAGCCTGCCTTGTTTAACATTCTTAAAGAATAAATTGCAAAAGTGAAAAATGTGAACTCACAGAATAAAGGAAAGAGACAAAGAGGAGAAAAAATACAAAAGCAGGAATGCACTGATGCCTTCATTTTTGTAGCTAACACTAAGCTGTCATGGGAGACACTCTCCCCCCTTATCTCTCTCTGTCTCTGTTACTATAATATGACCTGATATAATCCCCATCTTTCATGTTCTCATGGTTACATTTCCTTATTTGTATACTACAGTAGAATCTTACTACCAACTCATGATGCTTAAGACGAAAAACTTGATTGATCTATGCACTTAAGTCAGTGGTAATTCAGCAAACTGACAATAATATAATAATAGTCTAAACATTACTGTCTCTACATTACTGTTTATCTGTATGGACGTGTAAAACAGAGTTTAAGAATTAATGACAATCTCCTCAATTTGCACATGCCTATTGTTGCTTTGTGTAATGAGCATACGTTTCAAACAATAATGGCGGACTGCCATTTAACATGTTGTTAGCACTGTTTGATCTAATGACTACTTTACAGTTGAACTTAGTATTGCTGCACCACTTCATAGACAAAGGGAGGCGTCAGCCAGTGTTTTGCTCCACCTCAGTGTCTGCGGTTTTAAGTCCTCCACAAACTTCAGTTTTGGATCAGGCCCACTTGAACCAAGCAATGGTGAGACACTTTCCAGAGAGGGATTGTTGTCCATGAGGAGTGGAAAACTTTTCAATGTCCAGAGCATCACTCTAATGTTTGAGTGAGCTCCTTCAGCTTTCAATTGAATGAGAATCAACAGTGGCAAGATCTCCACTTGTCAAGTGTGGACGGAGATATTTTGTAAAAAAGTGTGTTTTCAAAAATACCTGTATACACGTAGACTTTGCTTATGTGACAAGCTGCAGTAAGTTGACCTAACATTTAAGACAGAGGGAGCCATTATATAGACTGAGTGTCTGATTATTATGGTTAGTGCAGCTAATTGTGCATTTTTAAATAAAAGCACTCAGATGACTACTGAATGTTTTTTGTAAAATATTCAGAAAGTATGACATTAAAAAGCAGAAAACATAAGGAAAAAACAAGAGTGGAAGATGCAGACCACAGTACTACACATTTAATTAACATGACAGATGTTTTTACCCGTTCATCCTACTCATCCAGTGAGAGCTGACATACGCCCTGCTTCATATTCGCGCCTGCTGACTGTAACCAGTCAGCAATGACAGCAGCACTTCACATGAGCAAATATGTTCCCCTTCCTGTGTCACTTGTTTATGAATCTTCTTTTCAAACAAAATCTTAGTTTCCGTCTTTCCGCATGCTCCAGAATTTGCTTTCTCACAGTGAAGTAACAACACTTTCACAATGACATAACTTTACGGTCGCCCAGGGCGATGTGTGTATGGCTGTATGTGTGTCTGTTTTCACAGATATCATCCGAGACAGATTCCTGGTATTCATCAAACAGAGGATAAAGACCAGTTCAGGTCACCCACGCAAACACACATTCTCCCTCTTGAGCATACACTCACTGACTGACTTGGCCCTGCTGTGCAGCCAAATATACGATTTGTGCCAAGACACTGAATACTTCAAAAGACATTTAAATAACAATTACCACACATGAACTGGTGTATAACAAACTAATTGTCAATTTTTATCATCTATTAATTGTTCAAGTTCTCTACTTTATCATCGTAAACTGAAAATGTTTGTGTTTTGGACTATTGTTCAGCTGTTGTTTTGCAGAGGAAAAAAACTCCAGCTCCCGGCAAAAACCTCCTCAAAGATAACCACTACAGGAATCCTAACTGGGAGTTCACACTTGGCACACGGAAGAAATTTCAGCTGGTTGTGATCTGCAACACGATATCTCAACACTAGATAACACTAAATCCTAAACACTACTCCTTTAACTCCTCATATAAAAAGGCAGTTGCAGTGTTTTGGCATCCTGTCAGTTATTTTTAAAACCCTGATGTGAATTTATACGATGTCGTGTTGAAGAAGCATTCACATATAGAACCACAGGGAATATTCTTCGTCTGGTGATGTGTAATAAACATTAGTTTTTATTCTTCTCTGACAGTTTTTCTTCTCTAAATAATGGGAAGCTGCATCGTCACCGGTCCACTGGGAGTGTGTGTAATTGAATTAAGTGCATGGTGCATCAGCTGTTCATCTGAGCTTTAAGAAGAATTATCGGCTAAGCCTTTCCTTCCTCACCTCTCTCTCCTATACACCCATTTACCCCTCACTCTCTTCCCCTCTCTCCTATACCCATTCATCTCTTTCTCTTCCACATTTTCACTCCCTTTTCTGCTTATTCGGCTCACTAAGAGTAAATGAATCTGTGACCACTGCTTGCTGGGATGTTACATATTTAGCGATGAAAATAAAAACTGGTAATTGTTTCCAAAATAGGCTGAAAAAGAGACTTAAGCAGCAGAAACCTCTGCAGCTGGCCAGAAAACTGTTGAGTCACTGGTATTGACTGAACTGTCCAATCAATCCTCAGCTCATACTGCTGTGGTGTTGCGCTGTGGGGCAGTTGTTGTACTTTCAGGGTGCATTTTGTAGATTAAAAACATTTCTTGGCAAAAGACAGCTTGCCTGATTTTTCCCATCACACCTGAATGCAGCATTTATCCACTGATCCAACAGAATAACTTCACTCTCTTGCCTTATTATGTTCACCCTCTCTTCCTGGTTATCTCCCATGGCGATTGGCCTTGCGTCACAGTTGCTATGCCAACCCAGGTATTAATCCCTGGGCATGAATCTCCTGCTTACCCAAGGGGGGGTGTGGGAGACATGGAACGCCAAGCACATGGGAGGTGACTTACTCGCACACAGCTGCTGCCATGTGGAGTCCTCATATCAAAAAAAAAAAAAAATGTTGATTTTTGTGTGATGAGCCTTGGTTGAATTGTCTGTTTCAAACTCTTCTGGACAAAATACAGATAATTACCAGCCACTTTCTCATTTCCGGAAAAGATTTAAATGTCAGACAGGAGGGTATTCTTTTCCAGCATCCTTCACTTTTCCTTTCTTCATCTCTTGTACCCTCTTTTCCCTCCTTTCAGACAGAATTAATCAACTTCTGAGCATTTACATCCTCTCTGTCCCTGCCAGGAATTATCAATCAAGTGCTAAGTCAGAGCTCTCACTGCTTTTCTACAAGGATTTACACAAAGCAACTTAATGACCGACTGTCGAGTCTTTTTCCTTTTTTCTGTTTCTCACTTTGAGAGTGGTGCTGCGTGGGTTTGATTCATGTGTCTGGTCTGCCAGTCTGTCGGCCTTTGACCTGTTTATCCAGGCTGTGTCCGTCGTTTTCCTCTCTTTCACACACAAGCACACTCGCACAAAAACACAAAGAGAGAGACAGAGAGAGAGTGCACAAAGAAACTGGTGATGCTGAAATGAAGAAATGAGGAATTGATAATGCTCGTCGATCTGACACATTTAAATAGCCAGACTCGTCACAGCTTTACTGCACGACAGCACTGCAGTGCTCTACACAATGTGAGAAACACTTCCTCTTATCAGACGCAGCCAATCATGAGACCAGAGGGAGTCAGAGAAATAAGAGGGAAGAGAGTGGAAGACAAAGAACGACAGAATGAGAGGGACGAATGAACACACAGGCCTCTCTCTACTCCCACGTCAGAGTACTTCTGGTGAATAACCCTCTGTGTGTGCGTGTGTCTGTAAAGTCTGAATGAGACAGAGTCCATCACTGCCTGCAGTCGAGAGGAAACATTTTTTACCACTTCAGTCACTATTTGTCGACTACTTGGTGACTAGATGGTTAGGTGGTGAAATCTGCTCATCACCAGGATGGAGCTGTCATCCATGGAGACCCAAATCACCCCAACAACAAATTGTTCTGCCTGTTGCCGTCCGGCATACCCGCAGCATCTGAGCCCACACCACCAGGGTCAAGGACAGTTTCATCCCACAGGCCTCCTGAGCTCATCACTATTGTCACTTTACCTTTACATACTTTTAATTACTGTTTTACAGGTAAGGGATAATGCCTGACTAGGTGTCCATTATCAGGAGTTAATGGCTGACAGGAAGGCCTGAACCTTCTGATGGTTAAACACCTCGAAGGGCATCATCCCAACTATATCATGGTCACTTGCCAAAAATAAAAAGGTATTCATTTACATTTTCATGCATTTTACAATCAAAATCTAAAGTTTTTCACAAGCCAAGAGTCGGTTTCCTTGGTAACACCCGAGGGTTTACCCAATACCTGGAACAGTCATTACCATCCCATAAAGTTCTTATGCAATGTTCACTACTCCAGTATATAGGATGAACCTTAGAGAAGACTTGGCAGTGACATATATTTTTAGTCCGCTCAGCTCATAGAACCCTTTGGCTCAGCTATGAGCCAGTAAGCAAACTTCATACTAGCAAGATTCAAAGTCAATAACATTGCATAGAGTTGACAACAGTAAATTTGGACCAAATTTAAGGGATTATGGTGTTCCTCCTCATGTGCCATGTAGGGCTGCCACTAACGATTATTTTCATTGTCGACTAATCTGTCGATTATTTCTTCGTTTAGTCGACTAATCATTTCATTGAAAAATGTGTTAAAATGTTGAAAAATGTCAGTCTGTCTCGCCCAAACCCCAAAATTACGTCATCTAATGTCTTGTTTCATACTCACGCCAAAGGGTTTTAGTTCACTGTCACGGGAGAGTCTGTAAAGCTGCCAATATCTGAACGTAAGAAGCTGCAGTAAGAGTATTTTGGGGTACTTTTATAGTACTTTTCTATGAAAAATGACTCAAACCGATTAGTCGACTACTAAAATAGTCACTGATTATTTTAATAGTCGATTAATTATCGATTAGTCGACTAATCGTGGCAGCCCTAGTGCCATGTGAACAAAAGGTGTAGCTGCCAAGTGTTGTTCTGTTAGGATTAAAACAGGCAATGTCAGTCTGGTATCCAAAAGCCATAATACTTGTAGATTAAGGGGTTACAGAGTAGTAGCAGAGGCGTTGTGCATAAGCTAAGGTACACATCCACAAAAATACAACTAAACCTCAGTGAATCATGGAGACTACAATAAGACTGGTCAGCCTGAACTTGAAGTGTTACATATATGTTCTCTTACATACTTCTGACGCCAACAGAAATTGTTAAAATTGAAAACAACATCAAGGAAGTTTAAAAAGGGGATTTTTAATAATCCCGGAAAGCCATTTGAAGGGATGTTAACATAATAACCTTTGCTCTCTTCTGTCTCCTTTTTATTAATGAGACAGGGCAAACTTCCCACAAGTCACTCTGTATTAAAAAATGAACAAAGGGATGTAAACTTTGGGTATATAAACTAAAGCATGAAAAGGACTGATAATGTATGACACACACAGCTGGTGTTGCAGTAGTGCTATCAACAGATGAAATCCAACACTCAACTATAAATCAATTCCTGTGCCACGATACACTGTACCCAATATCATGTGAATAAGGTAAACAAGTGAAAACTACAAATTTTACCATGAGGCCTAAGCTTTTGCCATGTCCCATTTTCAAGTTTCATCCTCAACAAAGAATTAATCATTATAAGCCCACTTAGCACAAATAAGTCCAACATGTGACACCTAAATCATTTCAAGTTTAAGATGTACTATGAAATGGTTTTCTTTATTTATACTTCATCACAAAATCTAGCCAGCCAAACACTTCTGAATTATGGAATGACAGGGTAACTATTGCAGAGACATTTCAAACATGTATTTAACCAAGGAACATCCTACAGCCTAAGAGCCTCTTCAGCACATGCTGATGCCTCTCTAGGCAGCATCCTGCCGAATGTTTTGGGACACTCTAATGAGCATCATCACTCAAGGATCTGCCTCTGCTCTTTTTCTTTCCGCTGGGGAACATTTGAATAGACTTTTGACCCTGTTTCTCCCTTTGTTGCCTGTTGCTGGGAGAGCTGCCCTTCTACATTATCCCAATAAAACTCCCACTGTAAGAACACCTCCCCAAACTTCCATTCCCTTAATGTACAGCAGTAATTGGACCTCCCAGGCATGTCAATGAGAATCATTAATCTTTAATGAAGAGTAGCTGGAGTTTAATTCAGGCTTTGTATAGCTGGTTGTTTGACCCAAATCATAGGAAGCCTGACTCAGCTTGATTAAATAAGAAGAATTAAATATAGTTTAATAGATGATAGTTAACCAAGGAGCAGTAAGGGGAGGGAGAGACAGGAAAAGAGAGAGTGAAAGACCAGGGCAGGGTATCATACTTCTCTTCTTCTACTGTTCTAGTCACGTTGCCTTAAAGATGAGCTTGTGGGAAAACCTTCTCCTCTCGCACCGTCTGCCCTCTTGTCCCTTAATTGTCTAACTATTCCCTTTACACACTGGCACAATAACAACAATGCATACAGCAGTAACAAGATGATTATGCACAGACACCCACATGGAGACAATATGCTGCATACAATAGCAATGCAGATAATGGCATTACACGTGCATACAAAGGCAGAGCAGAGACCGTGTCGGGCTGCGAGTTTATCCCATACACGTAGGCCTACACACACACACACACACACACACACACACACACACACACACACACACACACACACACAGGTCCCTTCGGTTCTGCTCTGTATCTTGTCTTTCTCAGGATCCATGCCCCTGCCGCTCCTGTGCCAAGGCCTCAACAACACCCCCCACCCCAACACGACTCGGCCGCCTCTTTTGTTTGCCTGTCTGGAATTCAGCTCCTGGCTGAGGGGGCCTGGGCGAGGGGACAAAACACACTTCACAGCATTAGATGGTGGCCCAAACACTGTCCTCCATGCACAAACATACACTTTACTTTTGTGCGCATACACAACATTGGATGGCTGCCCACAAAATTCTCCTGTTGTCAAAGTAACACCAGGCTTTTGATGGGGCCCTGCATAGTGTGGCAGATTATCCAACAACACACACAGCAGGGAAGAGTGCATTAAAAACACTGTCCATCCCGTATGTTGCTATTACAGCCATGAAGTTTTATGAAACAGGACAACAGCATATTTTAGTTGGGTATTCACAAAAACATACAAGAGATTTAATTGGGATTCAGTGGACAAATCAGTTTTTAATTTCTGCACTTTCTAATGTCTGGAACTCATTTGCTGCGTTCAGGCGCGAGAAAGACAGTCTGACATGATAATAAACACCTTTGCAGATGGGTTTATGTACTCGTTTCTAAAACAACACCCAAAGGCAACTCATAAACAAGAATAAACTATTTACAGGGTGCAGCATTGCAATTTGGGGAACTGCTCAGCATTAAATGCTCTTTAGTTGGGTTGTGAAGCAATAAAAGACAATATTTGTTTTTTTTTACTTTAACTACACCAGATAAATGTTAAAATGAGTATAACTTAGAATTTAAGCAAAATTTAGGCTTGATTTTGATGAAACCTGTGATGTCATGATTTGCATTAAGTGTTTGGTTGATCTGCTGTTGTACATCAAAAACAGATCTGATTAAAGCTAAGGTAGAAATCTGCAAAAAAACCAAACAAAAAAACAAACAAACAAACAAAAAAAAAGAAGCAGAATTTTAAAATTCACCCTCCTCCTGCAGCTCCCCTCTTTGTCCTAAGCCCTTCCTGCCAGATGATCATGGGCATATGCACCTGCTTCTTACAGTAATCCAGTGTTTCTCATACATTGATTTATTTAATCTTATTTCATTGTACAGTTGCACACAGCACATTCACTCAGCCCCTTGTTACCCCGCTCTCGCTTTCTCTTTATCAGACCACAAATAAGACAAGAGTTAGCAAGCTAACGTTAGCCACCTGCTCAGTCCCTTTAACTCCCTCCCCACCATTGTGGAATGCCTCCCTGAGAGGAAGGCAGGCAGAAGCATAGGAGATCAACCTTCTGTCTGCGGCTGTATTGGCTGAAATTTAGCAAGCACAAACCCCCAGCGCCGGGTGTCACAGAGGGCTGGGGCAGCAGCAGTCTAACCTCTTAGTTGATCCAGCTTTTTTCTCTTTTTTTCCCACAGCATTTCATTCATTGATTGCTATCGGGGTGTAAAGGGAATTTCAACAACACGCAGTGCACACACCAGGTCTTGCCCCTATTCTCCAAAAATGTCCATTCTGCACGGTTTGTAACCTTCTTCTGTGAACACATCTTGCCCAACATCAGCGCTCTTTCAACAGAACAAACAACAAAAAATGCTTCTAAAATACGTTGCCTACCCTGGCTGCATATTGCACTATTTTACAAGTCCTGACACACCAAACAACTTATTGCACACTACTTCACTCTGCACTTGTTTTTCTCTTGCTTTATCTTTTAATGTCCATACTGGAGCAGGCTGGCACTTGGGTGAAGTAGAGAAATTGCACAGTGGCACTTTGGCAGTATTGGCTGTTCTGTAAAAAACTCAGAACTTCCCAGATTCTTGACAGGTCCTACATTGCTGAAACAGATTTAGAAGACACAATGTAGTGCAACAGACAGTAAAGAGTACAGCTGTGATTACAGTAGAGCTACTACTGCAACACAACGCCTGGGGAGAAAGGAGAGAGAAGTGGGACACAGAGCTAGAGTAAAGAGAACGAAATAAAGAGTTGATAAAGAGGAAATAAAAAGGGAGGAGTGGGGCAAAGAGACAGAGAGAGAAATGGGGCATAAAGCTATAGTACGGAGAAGAAGTTGACAGAATAAAGACTGAGGCGTAACCAAGTGTGAAAAGAAAGAGACAGTAAGAAGGAGAGGAAGCAGAGAGCTTCTGTACAGAGAATAAGAGTTGTCAGGAGCTACTGTGTGCTTCAACCCAACTGTGAATACTTCATCTTTTGAATATTAATGTTGTTACAATTAAAATGCAAATTATGTGTGTTCCCATTAGGTACACTGAAGCAAATAAACCAATCTCCCATGAAAGACAGAAGTCTAATTAATGTTGGGCAAATACACCTGCTGAACATTTACTCTTCCACTGCTGAAAAGGGAGGATTTGCTGCTTTTCACGGTTATATATATCTTATAAAAATGAATTATTTGGTATTTTGGTTAAAAAAAAAAAAAAAAAGCAAAACATTTTAAGATGTCTCCTGGGACTCTCGGAACTTGCTTTACATTTTACAGACTAGATGATATATACTGAGTAATTGAAAAATAATAGCAGAACTGATAAAATAATGAAAAAAAAAGTTCATCCCTAGCTTGTAGAAATGAAATCAGGAAAAAGAGACAGACCGTGAAAGAGAGGTTATGTGACAGACAGAGACAGACAAAGACATAGAGAGAGACAGTGTCACCTGGCAGCATGTTCGGTGTCCTACACTAACTGAATAATGCTGACAGGACAGGAAGCAACTGGCAGCGCTGCGCTATGCAGCACTAGAACACTACCACTCTGCTGCAGAATGCACACACAACCACACACGTACGCACGCAAACACACACACGTACGCACGCAAACACACACACACAAAGCACTGTACCAGCCTCGTTAACACCAAGGTCTTAGCTTTAAGATGTGAAGAGCACCTTCATGGTGTCATTGAGTGGCCATCTCACTGTTGGAGCAGAAGGTAAATGATGCTCTGAGAGGAAAAAAAGGTAAATCTCACGACTTCTGTTTAGCACAAGAAGGTCTGTGTTCCCACAGCGGGTCAACCACACACACACACACACACACACACACACACACACACACACACACACACACACACACACAAAACACACACATACGCACACAAAACACACAAAACACACACATACAGACAACCATCCGTCACCCCAGCTTCACCTCAGTCAATAGTTTATCAGCTGATGATAACACGTTGACAGAATGTTCACTGTGCAGTGAAGTGCGTTTCTGTAGAATGTAACTGCAGAATTATACTTCATAAAGGATGAAAAGTGAACAACTTCAATAAGCGACTGTCTCAGAACTGATACACCACTTTTTGGCGATAAACCTTTCCAGTCTTGGTCATATGTGCAATGTTGCGTGGCAGCAGTCAGTATCTATTTCCTGAAGAGTCCATGCTGGATTGAAATGTCACATGATACAACTGCAGTTTCCAAAAGATTTAGATTTAAAAGCCACTACTTTGGAGCTATTATTTTTTGTTTTCATTTGGTTATGGCGTGAGCAGTCAGAGCAGCAGAGTGATAAATCTGCTGTCCTGGTGAGTATCTAGGCCAGGTGGACCAACTATCGCACAGAGCCAGACACCATCAATAACCCAACCCTGCTTTATCAATAGAGTCAAAACCTAGCCTGAACTGGTTATCTAACCAGCTGAGTATTCATCAATAGGCTAGCTGTGTGCGTATGTGTGTGTCATGTAGTATCGATCTCTTGAGCATATTTGTTGCAGTGAAGGTGCTGATAAAGAAAACTCATAATCAGACTTGGCCAGAGTTTGGTCAGTACAGCTTCCGCGGAACAAAGAGTTACTTGTATGAACTGTGAGAACACAACTTATACACAAGGTTAAAACTGTCTCTAAATGACGAAGAGCAAAGACATCAGAAACAAAAAAAAGGCAGAGAGGAAAAAAAGCACAAAGTGCAGGCTTTAAAAAGCTAGGATTTCAAGTCAATTAAACTACTTTGATAACCGATTGTTTGAGTCAGGTCTAAAGCAAAAATGCTTCAAGCTAATGTTGCTAACTTTTATGAAAATAAGTCATATTTGCAGAAACTGTCACTAAATACACACAGTAGTACATGAGATAAAGGAGGGGGAAGATCGTCGGTAGCTTAGTGGATAGTGCTGGTGCCCCTTGTACAGAGGCCTGTGCTGTTTTATGTTTGTGAAGTCAATTTCAAGTAAACTTTACTGCACTTTAACAGCTACAATTATTTACAATTACTTATGTGTTGTTTTCCTTCTTTATGGCCAAAATCAAAAAAGAAAGGGGTGGCAGCTTGAAATTGTATCATAGCAGATTTTGTGATATTGGCAAATATAGTATCGTCCAAAGAATCGATAGAATATCGTATCATGATAAAGATAGTTATAGGGCTGCACAACATATTGAAAATTTACCTTCATCACATCACCTATCAACATGCGTGATATAGGTATCTCAAAAGATGGCTTGCACTGACTGCGATAAATAGTATATTTACATGTGCCACGCATTCACACGCTGCATGTCGTGCTGAAACAGTGGCATTGGATGACTTTAGGCCTTTTAGTTATTAAAGTATTTCTTGTGTCACAGAAACCACTGAGTGAAACGTGTGTGTGTGTGTTTTGGATGTTATTATCAAACCGTCCATAATGTGTCTGTGTTTTGTTCTGGTGCTCTGCACAGATCTAACACCTGTCTACCCACCGACCAGGTTCATGCCCTGCTCTCTTAAGCCAATGTGCCGGTGTTTCCTGGTAAAGACCAAGGAAAATATAAAAGAAGGAAAGGTCATGACATCAGTGACAGTGTTCTAGGAGCCAGACTATGGTGTCTGTTGTACTGGTTTCAATGAAGCGGGCACAGCAAATCACACTACACCCCATCAGATCTTTGTTATTTCAACTTTGACTGAAAAATCCTTCCTGGAACCCACCCAAATGACCCCTGTGGGTCCCATGGACTCACTACACTGAAGAACTAAACCATCACTACATTTATTTACTTTTTAAATTCAGTGTGCATTGGCTATTTGTTGTCTGAGGTCTACGTTGTATACTTCAATATTTGTTTATTAATTGCAATTGTTATCATCATCACAATATTCAACAATGTTATCGTGTATACATGTTATACTGATAACATGCAGCCCTAATTAGTACACCATATTATACACCAATATTTCAATAGAGCTTTATTTTCAGAGTGAATATTTCACCAACAAAGCCAGATGAGAAAATAACTTCAGCTTTAACTGCTTGAAAACAGAATGCAGCCCTGAGGCAATGTTTCACACTCAATTTTGTTTCATTAGATTGCTCTCAGTTAACACATGCATCACACACACACACACACACACACACACACACACACACACACACAATTAGCGGCAGTAGGCCAAGTTCAGACAGGAGAGAGCTTAATCTCATTAGAGCCATGAGTGCAGCACATGTAGTTAATACATGACCCTAAACAAGCATACAGTGACGTACATTAGCCCAAGTATTTAACCTAGTTAGTTCATGTGGACTGTGTGGACAAATGGTGGTTATGTGACACTCCACCAGCGTATTGAAATGTCTGTATGAAACTATATTGATTCTACAAAAACAACTGAACAGACAAGCCTTTTATCTAACAGCAGTCCCACAGCTGAAGTTGAAAAAAAGTTTTTTTCCACTGCATCCACTTGTGCACAACCAACACTGTTGCCTCAACGTTAAGCAAATCCTCCCTGAACTGATGCAGAGTTTTTTTCTGCGCCTAACCTGCAGCCAGTAACAGCTTCCCCAACACTAAGCTTCACATAACAACCAAAGGGTCAAAGTTCAGACGACTGCCGCACGCAAGGGTCATCCGAGAGTTACAAACTGAAGCAAAACAACACGTGAAGACACTACTGTGCTCAATGATGCAAAACAAATGCAAGTAAACACACTTAGGATGATGAAATATACGTCACATCCACATCTAGATCATGAATTCACAGAGGTTTCGTAGATAAGGTTAGCAGGGGTAAGACAGAGATCATATAAAACAAGAAAACAGGAAGACAGTAATTATGTGATCAACATGAGTTTGGAGTACGAAGGCACACACACACACACACACACACACACACACACACACACACACACACACACACAGTGTAACATGTCACTCACCTTCTGTAGGCTGGTTGGGTTGAGTTGCGTTTTATCGATGATCTTTATTGCAACCTGGGAGGAAACAATTTCAAAAAGAAATGAACAAAAACAGTCTAACAAAGAAAACATTATCTGCACACTAAAGAAAGTGTGTAATTTCTTGCAACAATTAAAAATTTTTAGGGTCATTCTTCTACTTCTTTTTGACTGTGTTTTAATGCACCTAATGATTATTTTACTATGACTTAATCTGCTGATGAATATTTTTGAGATTAAATGTTTGGTTTAAAAAAATGACAGAAAATACTTAAAGATGGCCAATAAAAATTAATTTAACCCAAGACGGTGTCCTGAAATATCTCCATCAACGATCTAAAACCCAAACATATTCAATTTACTGTAAATTATGAGAAAGTACAGCAGCAAACCTTCACAACTAAGAGGATCGTATTAGAAAAAAAGGGGTTTTCTTTGCTTGAAAACTGTTGCTGATCAAAATTTCAATCAATGTATCGACCAAATGTTTCACCTCTAATTGCATTTATGGATCACATGGATCTCTGTTTCCCTGTGACCAACGCACTATTTGGGAAAAGCCTCTTACCCTCAATTAGAGACAGATGCCCTCGGCCTGTCCATTTTTTATGCAGATTTTAAGGTATGTGTCAGTCTGCTTCTCAGTAAAATAGTGGTTAAGCTAAGTGTGATTTGGTTGTTACCCTGAAACAATTTTAAAAAAGACACAGCAAGCTGCAAAAGTGCTCTGTCTGATCAGGGCCTAAGGTTGTCTTGGTCTTTATCAGACTGGTGGCTACTGAACACCTTGCTTTGGGTCTGAGTCTGATTTCTAGACTATATAAACCATGCATGAAAAGAAAACACATTTTTTGCTATAAAATAGCATTATTCATTATTCACAACTAAAGGTGTAAATCAAACCACACCAAAGTGAGGACAAACAGTGAAATACACAGTGCTTTACAGCACGTATAGAACACAGTAGCTGAAATTCACTAAATGAACCAACAAGACTTCATAAGAGCCTTAACAACAAGTGGTGACCCGGTCAAAGACTGCGTCAATGCACCACAGTAAACCACCAATATATGACTGTCTTCTGCTTTATATGGCGAAAACACAACAGCTCTCACATGATCGAGCTGGTGGCAGACACACAAAGTTTCTACTGAGCCTGATGGCATTATTAACTCAACTAATGTAGGTCAAGGTTTTATGAGAAGAAAGACTTCAGTGTATTTAAACACACAGGCATACACCAACACGCAAAAAAAAACATGGCTGTCTCTCTTCAAAGGGTCTGACCATGCTGTGAGACGAGACAGTTTTGGTTGCCAACAGAAGGTGCTCTGAACTCGATGGAGCAGCCCTTTTAAAACTCCATCTGTGGTCTTAGTCACAGGGTGCTGTTCTGTTCTGGCTCCCATACAATGGTTGTGACTCAGGAGTCTACTTAAAACTCGTTTCCTTCAGCCTCATCAAACCCAGCATGCATGACTTTATTGACACAGAACTCAGAACTCCGAACTCCTACCTTCCTGTTTCTTTAAACTCACCTCTCTGCCAGTCAGTATGTGTCGTGCTAGTTTGACCTTGGCAAAGTTGCCCTTGCCGATGGTTTTGAGCAGCCGATAGTTTCCAATGTGTGGCTGCTCATCTGAACACAAGGCGATGGAGTTACGACATCGGGCACCAAGCGAGCGGCTCGACCAGCCGGTACCCTTCTCTGAGCGGCTGGCTGACAGGGAGGTATGCTGAGGAGAGAGAGAGAGAGAGGTAAACAGTCAGGTAACAATTATGTGAATACTTCAATTAAATCTAAAGGACCTTGCAAAATCCTATAGCTCTACCAAAGTACTTTTGAATTTTTGAAGTTTGGCCCTCAAAGCTAGGTTTCATCATTTTTGTATTTGTATTTCAAGCCTCACCAATTGTTTGTTTTTCACTTGGATTGAAATTAGGATGAAATTTATACTGAACGTCTATGAAACACTAAGGATAATTTTCAAAATGTTTAAGTAGTTGTTGCTAAATGTTTTCCAGTAATCAAATTTACCCAGACAAAGAATCTTTTTTTTTTTTTTTTTTAAAGCTGATATCTTCACCAGCTTTCTTTTTCTTGCAACCAAATTTTGATTCCTTGTAGTTTTAATTGAGTCCTATCACACCTAGAAGTTATTTGATTGTATATAAAAAGGTGAGTGCCGAAGATCTTGCTACATATAGCTTCAGAGCTGAAAACACACTTTTAAGATATTTTGACTGTATATTTTCCCAAGAAGGATTGTTTTAATTTCCTTGGAGCTTTAGTATGGGAAAGTGTTAAAATGTATTGCAGATATGTATAAAATAAAGATGTTATATTAGTAAATATAACTATATACAATTAAACCCAAGACTTGTACTGGGAAAGATTCTGAATTGTGGGTGAAATGGCATGAAAAAAGGGAGAAAATCTGAGACCTGATAGAGGGATTTTCAGTAGCATTATAAGTATAAAGAGCATGGACTATTAGTGTAATTTTTATGTAAAAAAACAAACAAACAAAAAAAAAGGCACTAAAACAAAAACTGATAATACCAGTCTTGTCCTTGAAATGAACAAATGCTGCCTAAATTCTAAAGAGATATCATTCAGCTTGCAATACTGACTGAGACTTTGAAAGTTTGTCATTATTGTTGCATTCAGTGCTCATAAAACATGATCTGTACCATATTTATACAGATAATAAATTAGTGAAATAAAGGTATACTCTCCAGAGTATCTCACTCAGCACAGTCATATAACATCAGAGCCACCAACAAACTCCATGTGACCTTGACTGTGCTCTCGTCAGTCATATGACTGCAGCCTGGTACCAGCAGACACCCAAAGGTGAAATAGCGAGAGTTGCCAGACCTCCTATGAATCTCATCTGACCCTTCTTAGTCTGCATTCCTCACATTCATGTGTGGCAGTGAGGTCACTGGTGTAGACACATGCTGCTGCATCTGTACAACATGAAGTAACATCAGCACATTGATCTGCCCCTGAACGCATCATGTCAAAGGTCCGTGTTTGTGAATCACTTGACTACTTTCAAATGACATTGAACACTAATATTCCACTATTATTCCAAATATGACAATGTTCTGAATCTGATATGGGTCATGTAAACAGCATATTTCGTTTGGATATTCCAAATTAGGTCTTCTTTAATATGTAGCATTTCCAATTAAGACAAGTGGGATATGCCAGTACTTTTCAGGCTTTCATTGGGCATACATACAGCACATTAGGAATATGTGTCTCACTTACAGTTCTTACTGCAGTTTGAAACACACGGCCTCTTGTGTGTTTACGGTCAGCTCTGCGCATTGTCATAAATGCATTGTACACAAACCAAGTCGCCAACAGTTTGCAAGACTGAGGTAGCGATGCATGCCAAAAAGAAAAGCCCACATTTCTGGCTAACATTATGAAAGACTTAGATAAACAGGTTTTTGGACATGTGCAAATATTGTAATGCCAACCTTTTCAAGAACATGTTTGAAGGAATGAAAGAAAAAGGCTGAGTTCCCACGGTCAAACAAGTCAGCTACCAGTGGAAAAAAATCCTATTTTGAAAAAAGCAAAATGGCACAAGCAGGACCAGCCAATCCATTTTTTTTCATATTTTGACGTGATACACAACATGTTAGGGCACATTTATCAAAGTATGTATGGCTGCACGTAAACAGGAATATTGGTGGAATATTCTTTTTCCACTGGCGATGTAAACAGCATAGTAGAATATTGTCTTTTTTTTAAAGGGCAAAAAACACAGAATATTTTGTGCATCTAAACATAGTCACGGTCTCTTTACAACAGTGGGATAATAGTAAAAAATCATGGATGTGATATTAGAAATGAGAAAAACTAAGATATTACATTTTGCACTGCATTCACTGTGTTAAACACAGGCCTTAATATTTACTATCTGCCTGACCAATCCTATAACCCCTTAGAGTTGCCAAAGAATTTGCAAAGTATTATAAAAATACTTAATATCATTCAGGCTGAAATGGCAAGAACATATCAAGTCCAGTTAAAATGTGTCTAAAAACTGCAGAAATCAACTTTTACTACATAATTACGAAAGCTTCTTATGAAATTCTTTAAGAATAAGTTGGATTTTAAATAAACTCATTGACTTTTTCATTCTACTGAACCAAATGTCATATGAAGTATATATATTTATGTTACATAATTTACAAATACATATTAATAAAATTAAGTGAATTTTTTTCCTTTAACAAACTCTTCACTTCACTTCAGACACTCAGCCTGACCCTATCTGAACCCTTTAGGTCAAGTGAGGTCTGAGGTCTTGCACCATGAACATCAAACTCTAATCCCTTCATCTGCTCTCCTCTGAGTGCTCAGCAGAAACAGAAAAATCCCACAGAAGCTATGAGCTTGAACTTTTCATCTGTAGTGGAGATGAAATGAGGATCAGAGAAATAAGATCGGGAAGCATCAGAGGCTCACAGTCATACTTCAGTTTCCATCAGGCCTCACAACCATGAAAACAAGCAAAACATTTCAAATGTGGTGTGAACACAGCATCATTTTTAATGTCTGTTTTTAAACTTTCTTGTTTGCCAATCTCCGACCACTTCACAAGATAAAACTAGAGATGACATCACTGTGGCAGCCAGTTGCATTTAAATAAGATGGTTGTGTCTTTTGTCACCATGCAAGACTATTTCAGAAAAGATTCACTCCTTCCAGCGAAAGAGAGTGATGAATGAAGACCACACCTTTCACTATTGGCAGGATGCATTACAGAGTTTCAAAAATGGTAACGGTAAAGAACGGTTCCATTGGTACCATCCACAATTTTTCACAGTGGAAACGGAAAAAAAGCATACCGAACTGAACCGTACCGTACCGTACTGCTCAGTGGAAATGGAGCTAAAGGTGCAATCCCACCTACAGTTTGCCAACCCTGCACAAACTCTTGCAGCAGCAACCTTTCTCTTGTTGCAATTACACAGATTAGACCCAGCCCGCTGTGGACCTCTGCGCTGGGGATTGCGTTAGCTGAATTTGAGTTACTACAGCCGCCATTATGTTGGTGTACATTCTTGGAACCCATCGGCTGTATTTGGCGTCTGACTTCCGGCAGACGGCGATACAGCCTCTGGGGGCAGATCCCCAATTTTTTGGCATTCCAGTTTGAGGAGGCGAATTCCCATTTCCGACTTCCGTTTATATATAAGTAAATATGCTGAACCATTGCGATGGATTCAGAGTTTGCAGTGACGCCAATTATGTTCCGCCTCCTTAGTTCACCGCACGGAGCGTTTAACCTGGCAACAACTGCAGCCGGCTCAAACGTGATTGATCAATATCACGCGGACTACAAACAGCCTACAACCGGAAACCAGGGCTCTTCCGCTCTTCTTCCGGAGGCAAGATCTCTACATTCACTGAATGTAGAGTCTGTATATAGAGCCTAGTTGGTGTATAATTAGATGAACTGGCATTATTGCTATTGGACCAAATAAACGAAAACAAAAATGTAAATGATCCAGAGTGTAACTAAAAACAGACTCAACACAGGTTTCAGCAAACAGAAGAAATCACCTTAAGTCTGTGCTATCACCACAACTCTCAAATAGGCCACAATTTCAATGAAGGAAAAGAGATTAAACACACTAGACCAGCAGTTGAATACAGCTCAGGGTCTTTAACACATCATCCCACCTCACTTTCCTAATCTTTCTCAGTCTCTTCCTACTTTAAACCCAGTAAATCAGAAAGAAAACAAAGCAGCTCTTGTATGGATTAGGCCTCCTAAACAGAGGACAGGTGTACGTAAAAAATATGTAGTCTTGACTGCATTACTGTGGGAAAATGCAAATATAGGGCCCCAAGAGAAACTGCACAACTCATGACAAGCCCTCAGCACAATGACTCTCTATCTCTACACTATGGGAACTACACCTTCTCTCACACACACAGATCAGAAGTCAGATAAAACCACATCACCTTGAAAAGCACAATGCGGTAAACACAGCGGTGAGATCACAAGTTTTAATGATTTTCCAGCACACACATGGGAAAGTGCACAGGCTCAGACCTGTAATACCAATGATACTGATGTACTAGAACTTCCATTAAAGCTGGGGTAGTCTACACAGCTAACATTAGCTAGAGCCTCAAATCAGAGTGTCCTCCTCTTCTTTGTTCACCCCTTCTTCTCTCTCCTTTGGCTCAGGCCCATCCCCCAGACAAATCAATTTGCCTTCCTTCCTTCTATTCTCCTCTCCACGCCTGGACCCGCCCCCTCTTTTGTCTCGTGCTGCTATCTTCATTTTCAGCGATCTCGCATCAATTTGAGCTTCATGTCGACCTCCACATCCCCTCCCCACACTACTTTTAAGGAACGCAGTCCATTGATTCATCCACTCTTTCTGATTACCATGCAGTTTCATTCAGGAGGAGGCCTCAATGTGAGTGTGTGTATGTGTGCGGTTGGGCGAGGTGTGATGGGGTCTCTGTTGACAGCAGACTGGGGCCAGCAGAGGTATTTGGATGAAACCCCCTCCCCCCGCCACCCATCATTATACATGTAGGGTGACATTTGGTATAGAAGATGGATGGAGGGCTGGTGGATGGTTGTGTGTGTGTCCGTGTGTGTCCGTGTGTGTGTGTGTGTGTGTGTGTGTGTGTGGTGGGGGGCTGTCTCACTTTGTATTTTGCACATTCAGCAAACAAGCTGCACCTTGCCCTTGCAAAATCCAATTCTTTGTGATGTCCTGCATCTCACGACTCTCTCTGATCTGCTGTCCTAAACTCTTTGTTCCGCTGCTGGTGAAGATCGAGGGGCCGTCACAAACGTCATGCATGTAACTGAGGCTAAACACATCTAATGTCACCCTAACGTTATTTTAAAATCTCTGTTGTTTTTAGTATTGGGCAATATTTGAACTGCCGCCCTTCTCAAATCTCAAATCTTTCAGCCCGCTCTCGCTGAAAAAATGGCCAAAAACGTCGACTGCAAGAAGCTTATTACGACCCATACTTCTGTTTATTGCAAGGTGGCAACGTCTAGTGACCATAGTAAAAATTACAAGAGCAGAGGGGGCAGCGATGTGGCCTAGCATAAAAAGCTAAAAAGTCCATGTAATGTACAAATGTCGAAGAAGCCCTTATATGGTGGGTGGGAGGGGTCATGGATGGGTCAAACAAACAAAGGACTTTCACCCAGGAGATTGAAGTCAAATGTGACTACTTTTCATAAAAACATAGCCTTGTATGCTAGTATGTGTAGTATACTACGTCAGTGATGTACGTGATGTGACATATGTTTTACATTACCTTAACCACAAAAATACTTATTTAATGCTAAACCATGATGTTGTTCCTTCTCCCGTTTTGTTGCCTAAACCTAGCCAGGTAGTTTTGGGGCAGAACTGTGATCATTTCACGACCATTACAACAGTGATACATGTCGTTTTGAAAGTCAGTGGAAATCGACCCGTTCTGTTGTTAAGGTATGACAAAGTGTTGAAATCTCCATTCACATTTAATTTATTCAACCTTTTACATAAAAATCCTGCTTCCATTTTAAATTCAAGGCAGCATGATTATGGCAAATATGAAAATCCTGATTAATCAAAAAACCAATTGATTCAGTGTGAAGCTAAATTATTCTGGAATGTCAGCATGGAAGTTCAAGTTTACTTGGGGAATTTTATAATTTATACCATTAACATCATAAATACATTTTTTGGCAGGTCCGGCTACATCAACTCGCAATGCAATACTGTCCCCAATCTGGCTCCTGTTATTGACTTAACAATGTCAACAGGCAGTTTATTCCTTTAAGTTCTTGTGTGGCTGACAGGAATGACAGCTTGACGTCTTTTCGACAACAATAGGGCGAACATGTGAGTATGATTGTCAGATGACGTCAAACGGAAAACAATCAACCCTCTAACAACAGCAGCATTATCTTCGTTACATCACATCTTTCAACACAATGAATGCACATGTTGACATTGTCTAAAAACTTAACACAACTTTTCATCAGCTTCAGCTGGGGGATGAGCTGTATGTATTGTATGTGTAGTTAATGTCCATCAGTTGCCAGTTTACCAGATACACATGAGACTAATGCAGTCTGTAGGAAATCCTCCCTTCATGAGGGTTAGGTTCAATTTTTATTGTGAGGTATTGATGGAACTTTATTTTGGAGGCTGCAAATTGTGCTGCCATTGAACTATATTGAATTATAGTGAGAGGTTTTTTTCTGTTATTTCGCCTACCCTCATTGATGTAAATAGGCGTGGACAAAATAATAGAAACAACAGAATAGATGATGGCAGATAAACAGATAAAGATCTGTTCTTAAGAGCAAAAATTCAATTTAGTTGGTCAGTTAAGTTTTCCTTCGAAATAAGAGAAAATGTGAGTTTCTGACATTTTTGTCTTGTTTCAAAATTGATACTAAGGTAGTAGCTGTTCGTGTGGTATGCGGTTTATTAAACCAGCAGATTTTATGTAAAACAAAGATCAGTTTACTAAGCATATAACAGACACTGAAGTTGTCATGTAAAGTGTGTCTGGTTCCCTTCTTATAGAGTGAATCAATTTGAACTTCCTCTTTACCAGCGAGGAGCTGGACTCCCCAACATTAACCTTTTCCATCTCTGATGTTTAGTGTTTGTTTTTTTGTGTTTAGTTTATGTTTATTTGAAACTTTTTTCAAAGTGGGTGTGCAGTACTCTGGTCACATCTAATATATAAACTAAGAAAAGTTAAGACATATCAAATAGATATCCTGAGTTAGAGCTACACACATCATGAGAAGTAATTAGTATAAAAGAATAAGTGTTAGATAAATATATGGTGGTATGTATATTTCCATGTCTGGCATTCCAACAGCTTTTCTGCAGCACAGCAGCTCCTCTATCTTTGCTGGTCTGTGTGGGTGAAGAGCTGAATAAAAATGCATATAAATGCATGAATGGAAACTCTCATGAATCTCGTGATACAGTTCTTCCACAGTGAAGTTGACTGAGTGCAATTCCACTCATCTTTTATATTTCAATGACCATGATGTCATGAACTGAAAATTATCTTCATTTAACAGTTTGAAAAACAATTTAGCTTGGTTTTGTTTCTTTACATGCTGCTTTTCTGCAGTACGTGATCACTCTCAAGTTACAAGAATATTAAGCACAACACTTGCAGTCATTGTATGAGTTTTTTAATGTTACTGATGTAGGAATTATTGCTTGTTTTGCTACTGGATTCATTAATAACTCTGCATGCAAATGTGATTTTCTCTTTCTTCCTTGCTCTGTTATTGTGGTCTTAAATGACGCTGTAGGGGCGGTGAAGGAAAGGCAGACAACTGCAACATCAACACTCGCAGCGTGACGAACACAAACACGTCTCCAAACAATGGACCACGCCCTGAGGGAGGTGTCCTGCTGCTGCAGCCTGGAAGTACTTGTAGGTCTGTGTGTGTGAGTGAGTGTGTGTTGGTAGGAGGTATTGAGTAAAGACAGGATGTGTGACGTTGGTCCCCAGCAGAGGAATGGCGTAACCTTGAGCCATCCTCAACACACACACACACACACACACACTGACCCACAGTGCCAGTCCAGTTTCCTCTTCCTCTCTCTCGCAGCTGTGGCTCTCGGCCTTGTGGCCTCAGACTGGTGTGTCCTGACACACGCCTCCTCTATCACACACCACAGAGCAGACACACTGTCTCCACAACATAACAGAACACAACAAAGAGATAACACTGCTGACAGTAAAAAGGATGAGTGGATCACTCAATGACTAATTTTACTCAATTACACAACATGTTACATTGATGTCATAAGTTCACACACATTTGTACAGTTCCTGTCTGTGGTAACGTGCTGAACTTTGTCGTATTAACAAAAACAAAAAGAAAAAAACTATGGGATGAGGTAAACTAGCAGGGGAGGTCAGGAGATTATTTTCGGGATTTAATGTGGCCCTTATTTTTACTCAGTTTGATCATTTGGAACAGCCGTATGCAGTGCAAATCATAGGCATTTATGCAGTGTTGGTTGTCTTTGCCTCCAGTTGCCTGCCCTCCATCTGGACGGCGCACTGATGTAGAACATCATATGCAGAGAAGCTAATACATCTTTTTAAACATTAAAACCACTGGCCCAGTTTGGATAGGCATACTGCTGGTGTCGTGGTGAGACGCCTCTTATGCAACCACAGTATCTAGGTCTTAAGTCCAACTGGAACTCCTTATCTTACAGCATCTCCCTCATTATTATACATGTCACAGAAAAAGACATTTTACATGTTCCATAAAGCACATACACATTTGACATATTTGCTTTGTCACCCCACACAGCAGATCCCTTTTTTGTTCTCTCTCTGCTAAATCTTCAAACTTGTCACTAGGTCCCTGTATGAACTTCACACATCTCTGTCATCCCCTAGGAGTTGTGTGTCAAGAGCAGCGGGATGTTGCATGATCTTAACCTGCGTCACTTCCTATCTTGGAGACAGGAGATGTCACAGCAATGGGAGCTGAAGTGTCACATGTTGCACTGCAACACTCAGCAAGTGTTTCCTGGCAGGCCCCACAAGGAAGAAGGAGCTGCCAGAAAAACATGTCACAGACCGTGACAGACAGGCTGTCTGATCGTCTGGAGCCAAGACTCCATCAGTTGCTGAAGTTGTGCCTTGCTCTTAGCATAAATGAGATCTGGACTTTTCACAAAGAACAATGTGATAGTTTTAAGTAATATGCACTAGGTTTTACCACTAAAAATTCTAGATATCAGTCGTGCTTAGTGAATAAAATAGTTCAGTCTGATTAAAAAAATTCTTAAAGGAAATGTAATACAATGAATCAGCAGGACATGATTCAGCATCTTTCACAAGAACATAAAAATCATATAAACAATCATCATCACACAGAAACCTCATGACAGAGGCTGCCTCAGTACCTCAAGGCTCAAATTTCTTTCACCACCAGGTCTGACCATATAAAACATAACAAAGCTAAAATACCAATGTATTAAGCAAACCTTACTCAATCATTTCAGCACTGGTACTATAACAAAGTCCCCACCGTCGTGTTTGCTTTACTTTTATCACAGGAAATGACCATTTGCAGAGGGCATCATGTCAGTATTACTTTAGTTGCTCTTTCTGTTGTAACAGAAAACAGAAGGTGGAGAGTGGCTGAAAATGTGGCAGCACGAACAGATAAAGGTCACGCTGGACTGCAATGTCTTTGAATTTCAGAACAATAAAGCTGCTAATAGAATTAACCTTTTGCACAAGCTAAAATCAAGTGACTTTACATCGTGAGTAACGAACAAGAGCTTTCATCGGCCCCTTTTTAAACAATGTAAATGAGCGATAATTAAAACATAACTAATGTTTCTTAATCTGCAAGCACTGTTGCTGCTTCTGATTTTAATTAGATAAAATGTGCGGACGACTAAAATGGCACAGCAGCTGACAGACATCCTTCAGCTTCTGCCTTTCAAATTCCAACCAATAACCATTAGCCTATGAGTCAGACCAGTTTGGCTGTAAGGCTTCTCTCACTGACATGTACTTTATATTCCCCCAGGGCAGGCTGAATTGTGTTGTTCTTACTGGAAGCTTCTGTTCTACGTGCCAAATACTGTAGCAGTAGCAAAGATTCATTGAAAAAAACACAACAACAACATTTTAGGACTTTCACCAAGAGAAACCTCAATTGATCCCCTTCATTAAACTGTGGCGAGATTTGCATTTCTGAAATCTTATCATAGCTTTGGAATGGGTTTCTCATGCCTTCAAGTTTGGAAACTTGCTCAACCTCTACAAACCTCCTCAGCTTGTTAAATGCAGTCATTAGGGACTTAATTCATTATTGAATCAACTTGAATTTGCAAACTAAGCATACGTTAGTCACCCTGTGGATGTCAGGCAGGCTGTTCAGCTATTAAGCATCATATTTTCAAATTAACTCAAGATGACTACTCTTTTATGTACATGGTGATACAAACCAAGATGTCTGTCCTATATAAACAATAAATAAATGATGCTGCCTTGTTGAGTCTTATAGTGGATGTTTTTTCTGGTGTGTTATGTTCTGACATCATTGACTGGCTTGAAAACAGGTCAGTAAATAGTAGAAAGCAGCACCTAGTAGGGGTGGGCCATATCATCTCGTTCATGATAATACCGGTTTATTTTTTAATATCATATGGAAAATTCATATCGTGATTCTCGCGATATTTGATATTTGACTTGACATATTGACATCATATTGTTACCGACAGCAACAAGCATGGCTGAAAGTGAAATTATTACCAACTCGATGATTCCAAACTAAAATATTTTTTAAACTAATCTGTTATATCATCAAGGATATTGTTATCGCAAAAATACCCTGAAATATTGTCATATTATTTTAGGGCCATATCACCCACCCCGAGCATGTAGGCTAGTGAAAATGTCGTGATGGTTACGTCTTTTTTAATATCTGCTATTTTTCAGTCTCTCTTTCAAACTCTTTGTTGACTAAGTTTTGAACAATATTTAAACACTGCTTGGACGGAGACAAAAAGTATTTTGTAGGGACGTTGGTGGTAACCAGAGCAGGCGATAGAGCAGGCACCCCATGTACAAAGGCTTCGTCCTTGCTGCAGCGGCCCGGGTTCAATTCCAGCCCGTGGCCCTTTGCTACGTGTCACTCCCTCTCGCTCTCCCTCTTTCATGCTTAACTGTCCTATTGATTAAAGGAAAAAAACAACAACAGTATTTTGTGGTAGCACTTCATTGTACAGAGCCAGCAATGGAGCTCAAATTAGCGCGTTCACCTGAGTATCATATTTTCATCACTACCAGAGCTGATTGGAGCTAGAGCTGATAAATATCCATGAACACTGCAGTCATTTGTCCCGGGAGTGAATGCCAATTGTAACCTTTCCCATTAAATACAAAAGCCAGGTGTAAGTGTGTTTTTTGTCCAGTGGGAAAGGAGCTTGAGACGGCGGCAGCTGATACGATGCAATCTCTGGCTTTTGTTTTATATCTAGTGTTTGCAACAAAATTGTTGCACATTTCCGATCCGTCGTTAGTATAGTTAGCATGTATTGGCTTGGAGGGCTAACTTGGCTTGTTTACAGTATTAGATGAGTGTCACTGTAACCCTTAATGTCCTACAGAATCCCGTTCAAACTTTCAAACTCTATTTGGAAAAAAAGCAACAAATCGTTGTATATTTGTATTGAACACCTAACTCCGACTCCACTGACATAATTCTTTGTCGGGTACATTATAATAATTCAAATAGCTCTGGATTTTTGGACTGCTGGTCCAATAAAACATACCATTTGAAGACACCACTTCAGGCTCTGGGAAATAACAAAAGGCCTTTTTTTTTTTTTTTTTTTTACGATTACCTGTCATTTTATTGACAAACTTATTAATAGAGAAAATAATGAGCAGATGAATTGATAATGAAAGTAATCATTAGCTGTAGCCCTATTGCCATCATGTGCCAGAGGATACAAAGTTGGAAGAGGACAACTGCCTGACATTTCGGATTAAAAGGCCGCCTCCCTCCTCCAGCCCTACATTATCTGGCTACAGTATGCAAAGTGTAACTGGATTCCTTAGTTTGGACAGTGAAGGACTGCAAACACACACCCACACACACACACAGACATACACAGACACACACACAGACACACACACAGACACACTGACAGAGATGCTTTTTCCCCGCCTCTGGAGATCTGCCACATTACTCAGCATATCATTCACTGCAGGGCTGTGATCATCAGCCCAGGCTGAGTAAGGGTCAGATTTATTCTGTTTGGATCAACAGCAGTGGATTAAAGCGCTGAGTCACTCCTTGGCTAGACCTCAGCTTCTCTCTCCGTCTCTGCACAGACTAATTCTTTTCTCTGAGGTGATCTGTTCCAGAAACCCAGTGTCACTGCATTCTCTGAGATACATATTCAATGTCTCCACAACTGCAAAGAGAGAACTGCACACAACTGTACTCACATATAGAAAAATTACCTTTATTTTTGTATATCTTTGGCCATCATTTCCACTGGTAATGATAACATTGTTCTCACCAAAATAGCTGCTATGATGAGATCTATGCAACATTCCTAAAATGAAGACTGACGGGGTGAGAAGCACGCAGGGAGACGATCAGATAGGTTGTGAACAAGCCCACAGTTTCGCTCATTTATCCCACAGATAAAACAAAGTGAATGCACCCATAATTTAAGTAATAATGCCACTGCATGGGAAAACTGTGCACACACAACCCCTGGGAAGGTCAGTAGGTCAGAGCTGATCCAGGAAGTCTATAAAATGTGATGAGTTAGAGTTTGTCTTCATTTTCTTTTACAAAATCCAAGTTTGTCTAGCATACTCATTTGTTTAAAACCTGTACATCCACCTCACTGTTTGTGTTATTTGCCCTGTCAGATTCCATTTTTAGCAATGTTGCTGGTGAGTACTATTGAGTGTTACTACTGGTAGTAATGATGGCCAAAACTACACAGATAAGGTTATTTGAAACCATAGTTTCCCTTCAAAGATGCATCATTCATTTCTGCTCAATCAGATAGTGTAAGTAGCCTTTAACACACATGGTGCTAGTTACGTTTTACAGGACTTTTACTCTCACCTCATGCTCACTTTGTTCTCTAAATCATCTCTGCACCTGACTCAGGATCCCCTGACTCAAAACTAGTGTTTGAAAAAGTGCCTTTATTGGTTAAAAACAAAAATGCTAAGGGAAACCAAGATTATTGTCCAAGAACGCTGATTAACATTACAGTATGTGTGTTGCAGGAAACTATCACAAGTACTACCATCTCTCTGCTATTAACCATTTAATATGGCAACAATGTTATCCCTAAAGGAAAATACTAGTATTCTGATAATGAACATATCACAGGCTCCGTCTTTCTGCTCACAACAATTAAAAAGACTTCTCTCTTTTGTTGCAGAGCTTCTGTCTGCAGTGGCTGGACAGACACAGCTGTTTCTGATGAGACATTTCCTCTGGTTAACAAGAACATTACCACACGCACACACGCACACACACACACACACACACACACACACACACACACACATCACATGATGTCTTTACAACATGCAGTTTAGACTGAACAACATTAAGTGCAAGTACACTGCAGTTCTCAGGCAGTGGCTACAAATAAAAACTGACGAAACATAACCAGGTACCATATCAGTACATCAATCTGTTATTTATGTGACTAGAATGCAAAACAAGTGGGTAGTATCAATGACAAAGGTGTGTCGAAATGCAGACACATGGAGTCTAAGACTGTACAACTTAACATCGCAGTTTAAATGAAGATATTAATTCAAGCTTCATAGATCTGCAGGGTTGACAAGATAACCACACTACAGATGCAAACACACTTAAGAGAACAGGAAGAGCAGATATCGTATCCACATGACTAAACTGCAGCAGCTCAGGCCTGAAGAGAGACACTGAGGACAGTAAGCTGACACCTGAGAGCCCCACAACAGAAGAGCCCCATTACACAATGAACACAACAGACCGACTGTGTGTTCCGACTGTGAGCCCTTTATGCTCGTCAGCCGGCTCGTTTTTGTATTTGTGTGTATCTGAGTGCGATCATATGCTTGTCTGCAGGGGTCTGTCTGTATGTGTGTGTGTGTGTGTGTGTGTGTGTGTGTGTGTGTGTGTGTGTGTGTGTTTGGCTGTCTGTGAACACAGTGTCATTCTTCACACGGTAGCCTGATCTCTAGAAAACGCCACCTGTTCAGCACCTCTTGCTGACTTACCTCTTAACTAGAGTTACATAAGAGCTTGCAGGAAAATAATTTGTGCTGACAAAAAGCCATGGAAGTTACATCTGTATTATATCTGCATATGCCAAGTTTAACTAATAGTGTTTAACCTACACATACTAAGAAGTGGCCTCTTTATCCTGCCTCTGATACTAGGTACCTTCCTTACCTTCAACAAGCCAATCCTTAATTTTAGTTTTTACATCTGGCTGGCCTACCAGGAGAGATGGTAGAAACTGTACTGCTACACACACAGTATGTAGAGGTGCTTATAGAAAATAAACTTGTTTAAAGATACATCATGTAATATTAGAGGGCAGGAAATGTGTCAGTCCACAACAACTAAACTGAATGAAAACCCAATTTTAATACGTTGTAAATACTCCTATCCACAAACATTGAACATATACCCTCTTCACTGCTCTCACTACTGTAAACAAAATGCCCTCTGGTGAACAGCAAGTAATACGTTTTATATTACTGACAGTGGAGATGCACCAATTGCAATTTTCTTGGACAATTACAATTTTCTTTATTTCTAAGAACTATAATTGATAGCATAAATAAAACATATTTGGATCTTTCTTGGCTGGAAATAGTAAAAATGCATAAATGATATCAAAGATGAGCGTCTCATTAATTAGAGTGAGAATTAACTTTAATAACTGTCAAAAACACCTAATTTGGCTGCTCAAACCATTTGTCAGGATTGTGAGGGTGTTATCAGATCACACCTTATTAACAGCTCCCCATCAGCTCAAGTAACGTTACCATTGCATTTTCCTTTCGATCACTAGTGTTAAAATGTTTTGCTGTCACAGAATAAACCAACAAATCTATCAAATAGATCTAGACTAGGCTAACAAGCAAACTATGTTAGAACACCAAGCTCTATGTTTTTTTTTAACTATACCTCTCCGAATAAGGCGCTAATTGTTTTAGCATTTTCCATTCACTTATACCAAACAGTTAGCATTAGCTTTTCTATGTGAAACTTATGAGTTTATTATTCATGACCCCAGTAGTCGCTGGTTATCTTAACTAATTAGCTAACTAGTAGACTAGGGTAGACCACTAATATATGTTTTATTGAGTTACACCTCACGGATTAGGAGGCTAAGTGCTTTAGTGTCTTCCATCCACTTACATGAAACAGTTAGCATTAGCTTTGCTTGGCTACACTTTTGAGCAACTTATTAACAGGGTGATTAATACAGATTTGGGAGGTTAACCACAGTCTGCCAGTTTCAAGCCATTACAACTTTTGAGAACGGGTTACAATGGCTCTGATGATAATCTGTTACTGTCCATGCTAGTGCTTGTGATGGGAACCATCATGCAGTGGCCACAAACTCATTGGCAAAGGATTGGCCATATCTGAGACTGACCAGTCAGTCACCAGGCAATGATTGATCAAGCTGAAAATCGGATGATTCCAGTCACCAGCCGATCAATAGGTGCATCTCCACCCGACATAATTAATAAACATTTCTAATAAATAGAGAACTAGGTACTTCAACTACAGAAACCTAAACTTCATACATACACTCAGAGGAAGAAGACGACAATATGGACACAGTGATGGAAAAGTGATTCGGAAAGTGCAATGCAAAAACATACATAGAGGGAGACGGTAAGATGGTATTTAAGTAAATAATGCTAATCTGAGCAAGGAAAGTAAATACTTAAATTTCCCTTAAAAACAGGCCACTGCTGTGCTCTTGAGCAAGCCATTTACAGGAAGCTCTGCTAAATCTCTTAAGCTCTTTTCCCTGCACTGCCCTGCTTTACATTCACACTTTCTCAGCTGAATCTGCTCAGTGCTACCAAAGTGTGCTACTGCTAGTATCACCACAGCTACTGGGAGCACAGTGACTTGCTCACTGGCACCTTGGTAGTAGCTGTTAGGGCCGAACAGATGGCGACTCATTCACCACTCCAGGAATTTAAGCCGGAAATTTCCCTTCAACTGGCCCACTTCTCTGACCTTTGGGCTACTGTTGCACCCGTAATTCAAAACACATTTCAGATGGGTGATGCTGGCGAGTGTGTGACATGGCACACGTCAGAGAGGCATTGTGGCCAATATAGGTCATCTAATATCAACCCACCTAATTTTATACCAATCATACATGGTTCAGTTGGCCTCAGTGAACTAGATGATTGAAAGCCTGGAGCTCTTATCACTGTGACTGGTGCATTTCTGGGTGAAACAAACGCCTTCGTGGGGCATCAGAGGTGGATGCCAGCTTTTAGGTAACAAGTCAGGACAGCAAGCTCATGAATCTTTCGCTTGTCCAAAGAACACAAAAGCTCTGCTCTGCCCTGCGGTGGCACACTGAAAGACACGCTAGCTTTTTTTTCTCTCCCCCAAGAACACACAGCTGTACATGTGCACACAAGCACTCACCCACACCTAGTACATGACTTCCTTTTCTCGCTCCCTCTCTCACACACACAGATAAAAGCTCATGACTAGCCCCAAGTAAAACAGTTTGTTCCCACAGTACAGCAACAAAAAGCACAAACATAAATGCATACCTGTGTTTTTTTATACTAGTGTGAACCTTTACTGACTATATTCCAGCTCTAAACTTCAAGCTTCACCACCACATAGCTCACTCTTAGACTAGAGGCCCAATTGCTGATGCAACATTACAACCCTTATGTCCTCACATAAAAAAAGATTTTCCTCATTCTTCTAACCTTGACAAAACACTGGATGGATAAACAGGGCATAAACTAGCGGAGGATGAACAGTGAAAAAGACAGTCCCAGGAACAAATGTGAAGTTGATTTCTGACATTATTTTGCAAGACAGCAGCAGATACGAGAGTCAAATAACTGTATGGACTAAAATGTGTCAGAGGTCACAAGGAGCTAAAGGGAAAGATTTGATGTAAGATATGAACAAGGTCAAAAATCCTAACAGGGAGTTCATGCTTGGCACATGGGAGTTTTTGCTGGTTGCTATTTGCAATTGTCAGTGCTAGATGCCACTAAATCCTACAGATTGCTACTACTGCATGACAACCATGCATTTTTCAATTATCTTAACTAGGTTTGAATGTTTTTCCAAGAGGATAAAACATTTTTTCAGCCAATAGAGAAGCCTGTGATCCTGTCATTTAAGGTAAAATATGAACATCCCCAAATGACGTTTGGTTTCTTATGATGATGTCACTGTCTAGCTTTGGTGCACTTTGCAAATGGTAATCTTTTGATGCATGTCATCTGGAAAACCAACATAATTTGTAATGTGTCATGACAAAAAATACACACACATAAGACCATATAATTCTAGGACTTAATGTGTGAAGAGAAGAAAAAGGAATAGGATTTTTTTTTTTTTTTAACGGGTCCAAGGGTTGAAAGGAGAGGAAGGATGGGGACATGGATGCTGCCTGGACTGGAAGGGATGTCTGCCTTTATGTCTGGTGTCTGTGACTTTGGATCCACAGGACTTGATGGAGTCAGAATTAAAGGGAGGAGGGGGGATATCATGAGGAAGAGAACTGGTGTGAGAGAAGAAAGACTGAACAACAGTAGAGAGGCAATGGAGGGAACAGAGAGTACAAACATGCAAATCTTGGATCCTGGTGTGAAAGCTTTGGCTGTCATGTCATGAGTGCTGTGATTGAATTATAACACAGCGATAATGATCTCAGAAGACGACAAAAACACGGGAGCATAAAAATCTCAAGTCGGGTTGTGTAACAGTGTATTTATGATGGTCTGGTTCTGCAGGAAGTTATGAAACTACATTCCGGTTTTGTGTTAAGATGCAAAATACACATGTACATGCAATGACATGTTACTGCATGTCTAGAAATGTACACCCAAAATGTTCATATTATGTGCTATGTTAGAGGTGAAACAGTCTAAAAATTTCATATCATGGTAGTTAGTATTATCGTGGTACTGTTAATATGTGCTGAAAATGTCCAGAAAGTACTGATACACACACTGAAATCATTTCACTAAGTTTTAACTTTTTTAAACTGCACTTCATGGCTCGGTTAGTATTAACTTCTTGTCATTGTTTAATGCATTTTAGAAAAATGTAAATACTGCTACCACTAGGTGTATGTAAATATAAACCTAAATATTATGTCATGCTGTAACTGTAGGGCTCTATGAATTGCATATGTAAATATTATGTAGACTTTTTTACATCAAAGTCTAGCAACCATTAATGTCTTCATTATGCTTCAAATGGCGTCCTTGGCAATGGTTTTCAGCTAAAATGAAGGTTATCTTTTTTTGTATTCCTGTTCTGACATCCAGCGGCACAAGAAGACATTTTTATTCCAGGTATCTCAACTGTTTCTCACCAGTGTCCACTGTTTTTCTGCCACCAGTATGTGCACACAACTGCTGTGAACTGTGACGTCCACTAAAATTGGTCTATTGAAAGCCACAAACGAAACTAGCAGCACTTTTTGTTTGCATAAACAACATGGCCAATACCTTATGTAAACATATGAACACCACATCAAATGTTCAGTGACATTAAAGTTTTTTAAATGCTTGCTTGAATGTCTGTATCACTGTAGGTGAGGACAAGGAACCAGTATCATCACTGGGTTTGCCTGCTGAACACACACTGTCAAAAAGGGAATAGGAACATGAACCCATGTTACGCTGGCGTCTAGGAGACTGTTGCTAACTTTGGTGTTTTTTAAAGTGCTGAAGAACACACAGTTTTAATGATAATTCAGATTTAAAATGCTAATACTAAACAGTGGGAGTTTTACCCTAGTTTATCATGGACCCAGTAACTGTTTCATCTCTAGTTCCTCCTATTTTGTCATTGTTATCTCTACAGCTTTCAAGCACTGTTGTACACTGAAACCTGCTCAAAATTTATTCAATTTGACATACCAGTAAAAAGTAAAAACTAGTAAATTCTGATACATGAAAGTTTTGGACCTGTTCTTAAAGGAAAAGTGTGTATGATTTAGGGGGATTTAGTGGTGTCTAGTGATGAGGACTGCGATTTTAAACCAGCTGAAACTTCTCCTGGTTAGAATTCTTTCAGTGTTCATTGTACGGGAGGTTTTCACTGGGAGCTGAATTACCTGCAGAGGTCTACCCCTCTCTAAAACAAACAGACCAGGTGATTTAAACCAGCAAAAACACTGAATAAAGCAGTTTCACAATACAAATCAGTTTCTCCGCCACTGATGTCTTGAGGCTTGTCCAAGGGGCTGCTAACTATGGTGAGTGCAGTGAAAATTCAAATGGCCCCATCTAGAGCCAGTGTTTGATTTATCCATTCTGGGCTACCATAGAAACAAGGCAGTGCAACATGGTGGACTGTGGACGAGGACCGGCTCCCTATGTAGATACAAACACCTCATTCTAAGGTAGCAAAAATGATTCTTACTTTTAGGTGATTATACACTTAAGAAATCATACTAATGATAGTGTAAACATACTCACTGTGTATTCCATTTCTGCCAACATATCCCCCTAACTCCTACACACTGGACCTTTAAGGGATACTGTAAAAAATATTTAGGCATCACTTTTAAAATTAGTAAAAGCATCTGTTTAAGACATAGTAAAGGCAGGAGGTAAGACCTCAGCCTTGTCTGAAGCCAGAGAAAAAGTAGTGAGACAGTTTCTTGAATCGAATCAGTTGTGATTATCTAAATTACATTATAGCTTCCACTGTGAAAGTCCATATAGAGTCTACGTGCCACAGTACATGAACATAAGCCATCATTCAACCAGCCTCAACCTGGCAAGAAGTTTAACTGCCAGAAAGCAGAGTAGTTGGAAAATGTCATAATAGCACACATCACACAATACTGGAACCACTGTGTCAACAACATACTGCAAGAGGCCGTACTGATCATTTGTCCTGGCCCTCGTACACTGTACATGAACTGAGTGAACTCAGCCTACTGTGTGTGCCTGCTGTCACATACAGAGGAATATCTGGGTGAGAGTAAATTACTTTGTATGTGCGCGTTTGTCAAAATGAACAAGGGCGGGTGAGGAAAAGATGGGCAGGAAGGGTAATATGGAGGATCCCCTGTTGTTGCCATGGTGAGGTTGCTAACAAGAGTGGCTTGTGACTGAGCGAGCACAGCAATCATTCTGCTGTCCAGCTCATGGCCAAATAGTTTATTCCTCCTCTACCAGCTTGGTCACAATGCACCATAATAAAGGGAGCACCTAAATATTACAAGTTCTATTTTGTAAAGAGAAAAAAACTCATAACTACTGATTTCACAGCAGTGGGACTAATCAAATAGCTCACTAAGTTTAAGGAAGGAAAGGAGTGAGGACGGTAGATTATTCCTCATCATTAACATGATGGCTAACTAAAATGATCATTCAGTTATCCTGCTTTCACAGTCAGGAAGAAGAGTTCTGTCATACGTAATACCAGCACTAAACCACAAGCAAACTTTTGTCAAAAATGACAAGCATTTAATAGCCACAATTATTGGTGTACTGCTCTGCTTTGTTTAGGAGAAACTGTTTTATTACTCCTGCAGTTACTAAACAGGAGAAGAGAGCCATTTCCAAGGAACTACTAAACACCATGTGGTCCAAAGAGCCTGCTGAGAAGGTGAATAGATATTGTAACAGAAAAGGGAGTTTCCTGCTTAATTACTCACATTATTATTGGAATAAAAAGGCAACATCCAATTGCAGTGTCACTTGTTTGGAGTCCAACATTTGGGTGTGGCCTGACAAACTGTCCAACCCATCCACTCCAGGCTCATATGAAGAGATCCTGGATTCTGCCACCTCTGTAAGGGTTTCTGGGTCCTGACAAAAGGGCTACAGGCAATAAACACCTAACTGAAACAATCCGCAGTGAGGCAGGTTAGTAAGGAAAGGTTGCAGCGTCTCTCCAATGGGTACAACCAGGGCTCAAAATGTACACAGTAAATAACCCTGAGGAAAGGGACCTAATCTTTATGTTTTCATGCATTTTCCCTGTCGCTATGGCTATGGAAAAAGGTCTTTGTGAGAGTCCAGCTAACTGTGAATCAGCACTACTGATGACTTTCATTTATATTGGGATAGTGATGATGACATATATCCTTTAAATACCATTTAAAAAATAGGAGACAAATATTCTCTATTTTGTCAGCTACTGGCTGCTGCTGCAAAGGGAATTATGAGAGCTTGAAATCCAAAAGGAGAGAGTTATATTTCAGGTGGCTAGCTTTGTAAGCTTGGTGCCCTTGAGATAAAAGGTGGGGATTCTCTGTATGGCCACACTACTGATGTCGGTATGTGGTGAGGGGATATTAGAGAGGCTCACAATCTTAGAAGCATCTTTATACTCAAAAAAATGTTGTATAATGCTTAAAAAATAAACCATTCAACTCTAAGTCCTGTCTCCCCAAAACCCAGACGCTGCCACAGACACATCAAAACATCAGCAGGACAAACCAGGCTAGCCTGACACAGCAGATTCTGCAATACTGAGCTGCTTTCCACTCAGTTTCATTAGACGGGAAACTGGACAGACCAGACAGGGTGGAGGGGGTACAGACAAGGTGAAAAGCTGGAAGTGAGGTGATGTAGGAGGGATGGGTGCAGGGCAGGCTGGGTGGCCTTGAGGAGAGGGCTGGGTGGCCTTGCATCAGATGCATTAATTATTGATCAGCTGGGGGAAGACAAACATGCGCACTGTAGACACCGGTGGGTAAATTTTTAGGCATCTCCTTGATTGATTACATGCGTGCATTTTGCGTGTGTTTGTAATCATTCTAACACATCACCCAGTCCAAAGCACCCAAGCCTCCCCATCTCCCTCTCCATGCCCTCCATCTCCATCCTGTGTCCAATTGCGACCCGTCCCAAATGAGCTGGGGGAGATTAGTGTCGCCTTGCTTGATTGCAGCTGCTCTTTGCACATGGCTGACTAATCTCAGGGCCCGAGGGTTGGGGGGAGTTGTTATAATCATTTTCTTGAAAAGCACAGCAACACCTAATAGTAACCTATTCCTGCTGCTGAAGGTGACAAATAGACGCCCTGTGTTCTTAATTATCTACTTACATGGTCCGGGTTCCGCTCGTTCCCAGGCAGTGCCGTGCGTAAAGACATGTTCGTCCCTGAGTGCGCTTCGTCGTCCACCAGAAAAATAAATAAGTGGGCTGTAGGTTCGTGTTCACACTGGGTTTAAAAAGAACACCCCAGATTAGCCTGGCGGTCAATCAGACCAGAAAAAAACAGACTCACTTCTCATACAATCCTCATTGTCACAGTCCGTGAAGGCAGCACAGATCACCAAGACAGTGATCCAGCTTAAATTGATGCATAAAAAAACAAACTACATCCACCTCATGTCTGTCTGGTGTTGTTGGTACCAAACCAGGCTCATCTGAAGAAAAACAACAACAGAGAAAAAAGAAAAACAACCCAGACTGAACCCCCCACCTAGCTTCTCACTTTCCCCCAATCCTTCGCAGACGCTATCGTACCATGTCGGTTCACACGGGTTGGCTCGGTAATAAAAAAAAACCGGTGGTCATCAGTTTACTTTCAGTTGCATCGGTCATGTGGTGAGAAAGGAAAGGAAACTCAACCATTGAAGCAAGTGATGAGGGTAGGAAATAAAAGGAAAAACAGCCGCGGGCTCTGAGCGACCACCGCGGGTCGAGTTGAGGAAAAAAGGGGGAGTTTTCCCCTAAGCTAGCTAATGTGATTTTTCAGGGTGTCAAACGTCAAAAAGGTGGCTCCCACGAAAAAACTGTCACGGAAACACAACCAGGAACCGTCTTACACGACATTTCAAACACCGAAAGGTGTCCGGAGCCTTGGAAAAGAAATCAATGGCAAATTGCGGTTGGATTAAAGACAGCGGCGGATGTGCAGCCTCCCAGTCAAGTCTCCGGTTCTTCCTCTCGGTCCAGTCCGCCCCTTAGCTCCTCTCATTCGGTTTGGCTCCAACAGCTTTTTCGGTAAATGAAAGGTCACCCGGGTGAGCAGCAGCAGCGGCTCCCCGGAAACATTACATTTGTTTTTCTACCAAGAAGACGGAGGAAAAATGGGATAACCCCTTCAGAAGCCACATTGACAAGAGAAAGAGGGAGGCAGAGGGACGTCAGCGGTATAAAAGGCAGGGCTGCTGCGTCGGTGGCCGCGCACGCGCACACACACGCGCCTGTCTCCCCCCTCGTCTCTGCCATGCTGCCTTCAGGCACTCTTCATTAAATCAGTCCTTCGAGTGTCGAAAATCCTAACTAGGACCTGCTTGTGAATTAAATGCACAATTAAGTCCAGGATGACTTACTTTTTCTACAGTTTTATATACACATAAACAGCAAAAAGAGCGACTGTTATTTTTTTGACAAAATCTCTTGAATTTTACCTCCCGGAAACTCATCTCAACTTCTGTTTCTTTCTCCTAAGATATCATTATCGCCTCCTGGTGGCTGAAATCATTTAAAGAGACAAAAACTGTCAGTTATACATCATGAAAATACGGGATTATAATTATATTTGTATTTATTATTATTTCCCTATTATTTTACCTTTTTTTTTTTAAATGGTTAACTTTTCTGTTTTTCTGTTTTATATGTATGATTCCTGACTTATTCAAGAGACAAAAATTGTGCCAGTTTTACATTGCTTTTTAAAAAACGTTTTGGTATTATTATTATTATTACTATGAGTATTATTATTACTATGACTATTATTATTATTACTATGATTATTATTATTATTATTATTATTATTGCTGTTGTTGTTTCTTTTTTTCTTTTTCTTTTTTTTTTTTTTGTCTATATGTATGATTCTTGACTTTGGCAGTTTGTTTGCCCCCCACCCCGACATCCTACCCTTTTTTCTTGCTATTCTTTTAGAGACCAACTCAACTTACATACTTTTTTTTTTTCTAATACAATATTATCGCCTCCTGGTGGCTTAAAATCATACAAGACAAAAAATGTGTCAGTTTAACGTTATTCGAAAACTGTCTTCTACTTAAAGTTATTATTATCATCCCTTCCCTAGATTTAAAAAGTGCCACAGTGCATAATTAAAAAAAAAAAGATGTAAACTTTTCTTTTTATATCAGATTCTTGATATTTACAGTACATGTTTCTATTGACTATGTTTATTATTGTGCACCAAAATACCAATACAAATTCCTTGTATGTAGAAAACTACTTGGCAATAAACACGATTCTGATTCAAATACAGTACATCATCATGGGTCAACAAGTCTGTTCCATTTCAAAGGTGACAGAGAAATGTGACATAGAAATGCATCTTTCTTTGGCCCGAATTTGGAGGACAGCACCAGTTTATTCTTCCCAAGCTCCAGTACATACCACTTATCTCTGTGAGGGTAGAAGCAAGAACTAAGCCAAATGAAGGACCCTACGTAGACTGCAGGATGAAGGTTCATCCTATGAGCCTTGAGTTCTCCAAATTCCACAGTTTCACAGAAACAGAGGACTGTTGCAGTGTGTGGGACACAGCTTCTCAAATGAGAATACAATGTCAACATAGACTGTCTTTTGTCAGGGAGTTAGCACACCGGGGTAAAGGATGACACATAAAGAGAGACCACCCTCCTTGTCACCACTAACTCTCATTTGCCCTCTTCGGCTCAGATTATACACTACTTTCATCTCAGTGAAATAGGTCTAATATGACAGTTCAACCCCTGTTTTTGTAACTTTTCAAGAGCTTCATGTTACAATTAAAATCTTTTGAAAAAAAATTGCATTAAACATAATTTTATTTTCCCCCTTTTCTCACCCAACCCAACTTACAGGAGTCATTAAACAGCAGGCCTAATTACTACTCACACAAGCATTAACTCTACAACAAAGTGGTATTTATCTCATGCTGTAGCTCCCAATACAATTTTTACATTTCAAGGTTGCAAGTCACATACTGAAAAGGCCACTGAAAGAGATGTAATATTATGTACATTTACAGCACCATTAAAACAGCAACCCTGGATGGCAAGGTGACTTCACAATTAATGGAAATGTTCTCAGCATGAAACATGTGGGCCCATCTCCATATATCAGCAAATCTGCCCTAACTTGTATGTTGAGTTATTCACTGTTTAACATAAACCTCTAACCCCTTATTTAAAAGATAATTTTACTACACCAAAGCCCAGAAAATAAAATTTTATTACTATCCATTCTGATTTTATGAATATGTACAGTGCAGTTTATAAATTCTGGACAGTAAAATTTGAACTCTCCTCTATATTCTGCTTATGGCACAACTATAAATCTAAACATGTATGTCTTAGCGTCAAATTGATCCATTACTGTTTTAAAAGCTCAGCTCCTCTTTCAGAGAAGCTTTAATTTGCACCACAGCCCAGAACTCTTATCTTATTTTGCTTATGCTGAAAAACAAAATTCTATATAGTACATGGCCAAATGACCAGCATAGCTTTAAATCTTAGAGTCTATTAGAGATTAAAGCAAACTGTATGCCTATGAATACACGGGGTGACCACACCTTGATGTTTCAGTCAAGGGGAATTCATGAAACCAAGGCAACCAAAACCCGTGTACCAAACACCCTGCAGGGCACAGTCCTATTTCCTGCTTCCTTTCACATGTGCTCAGGTGGAAAGAGAGGAGCCCTAAACCTCGTCAGCGTGGTTGATCTGGTGAGCTGTACAACTCATCCCAACATCTGCCTCTCCAAACTGAACTCCACTCAACACTTTGACGTCCAACAGATTTCCTCCTGTCTGTGAATCTCCTGGTTTTAACTGGTCGTGCATATTCACAAACACAGCCATACATAATAAACATTTGACCAACCAGCACCTGAACTGCCGTATATGTTATATAATTCATCACAATATTGTAGACATTTATTAAAAAACAACAACAGCACAAAGTTGTAAATATTTTATGCAGGGGCGGAGCTGGACATTGTAAACATTGAAGGCTCCCGCCTAAAACTAGGGGGGTCCAAGTTAATGCCCCCTGGAAGGATTTCTTTTCCAATTTATGGCAGCTATATGCACTGATTTTCAAGCAAGTGGAGATAATAAAAATCTGTGCATCATTTGAGAAAAACATGGATAACAAGGGAAAAAAACATCCTGTATATCCCATCTTGTATGTAATTGTTCTCCAACTATCTTAATCATTCTGAAACCATAAAGGCCCGTATCCACATTGTGGGTTTTTTTGAGTGCCAGTGCCTTTTTTAACTGTTCCCAAACAGGGGAGAGAGCGTATTAGGCCACATGCAGTCGCCCAGAGAAAAAGGACGGCACCCAGTGTCTTTTTCAGAGTGTTCTGTTTTCAACTTCTAGTTGAAAAATCTCTGAACTTATCAGAAAGGTGCTGGTGTCATCAGACCCGTTCCTTCAGCTACTGTCTATGCCCAGCTGTATGAAATTATCACAACAAAGACAGAAAAGCCCAACTTTGGGATCAGCCTGGCCAGACACTAAGTGTTGTGTTCTGTCACCATACATTTTTAAGCCTGTTGTTAGCTGTGTAGTCAGCCCTCTGTTAACCCAGTGTGACACTGGCTACCGAGCTAACAATAATGTCAAGATATTGCTGTCATAGAAACAAAAACCATGAATAGTATGTCACTGAAGAAAGTGCTGGGAGCGCTTTGTTTTATGAAATGCTGGGATGTCCCCAGGGACTTCCTGCCACTTTTCTGCTGAAGAAAAATGCTTTGTGGGCACACAACGCAACCATGACACAAATTATGTTGAAGTTGACTAATTTTCACTCCTGCCACCTAAAAAGAGGCAAAAATTGTCTGATGTCACTATTTTTTCGGTAACATAAGATAGGCAGGGTAGGGATTTGGTATAAACAGCATTACTAATCTTTAAAGTTATGTTTTGTTAAACTATGCTGGAGTAGAGTTCACAGAATAGATGTTTAGCTGACAAATCTGCTACAATTGATCCATCCCATAATAATCTAGACTTCACTAACTGTAAATCAAGGATCCCAACAATCCCAGGTAAATGTGGTCTTCACTACTCTGACCTGAATATTAGGCCAAGAACTTTTACTCAATTAGATTTCTTTAAGGAAACAACATGAACACATATTATCATCTGAGTGAAACAAAGCTGAAGGGATTTTAAAAACTTAAGATTTAGGTCTTTTAAGAAAACATTTGGGGCTGAAGCCTCAGAAGCCACACACCCCCTGCTCTGCCTCCGATTTTGTCTGATGTCATGTTTTTTTAAGCAGAGCACATACAGTGAAACCATAAACTCTGCGTCCATTTTAGGAGTATTCTGTGTTGACATTTGACCTCAGCTTGTTCTCAGTAGAGAAAATCAGGAAGGATTTGGGAGAAGAGATGTACACATTCATGTAAGGTCAGGAGCAGGAAAAAACTGGAAGCTTGTCAATTCTACTCCTTAAAAAGCATTAAAATATGTGCATGTATATTTATGCGACAAAGTGATTCAGAAACTAATGAGCTGTAGCGGTGTAATTGTGACATTTCTATCACATATTCTGTCCAACAAAACCAAAAACTTAACCTCATCAATTATGATCAGTAATGACATTTAGGGATATCTTTTCTTGACGTGAAACATTGATGCAGCTCTTAAATTGTTGAGTATAAAAAAACTATTACAAGGCCTAAAAGCAAAGGTATTCACAACCTTGAGTGATTGGATTATTATATATCTTACTTTATTCATGACTAAATTTGAATTCAGAAGTCTTACCTGGACTGATCTGGACCTGTTGGAGCGAACCCAGGGCCTCATCCTGCCCTCGCACCCCTACTTCCTGGTTATGACTGAGACCAGGAATCCTGCAGACTGAGAGGCTGACACTGAGACGTGCAGGTGAGCAACACACGAGCAGATTCACTGTCGGAGACCCCTCAGAGGGCAGAGTCAGAGAAAGAGGTTCAGTAGGAGAGCAAAGTGCTGCTGCTGCTGCTGCTGCTAAACCGGCAAGACAATCAATGTTGGAAAGAACAACAAGAGCAGCAGTCCATAATTCCATGGATTACAGAGGCTGTTCTGAACACTGTGTTACAGAATACACCGGCATCATTAGCATCACTGTCCGGTCAGCTGTGCATAAACCAATTAGAGGGGAAAAAAACACTGGATGTGGAATCGTCAATACATCTAATGGCCTCTGGAAAAGGAAGGGATGGGGAGGAAGTCGGTTTGTGTTGCTCTCTACATTTGGGATTGTGTGTGTGTGTGTGTGTGTGTGCGTGTGTGTGTAACAGCTAGTGATTTGTGCTGATCCGAGCACGTCAGCAGGGATCGATTCAGCCAGTGGCTCATGCTGACCCCGATGACATCAACACACAGACAAACACATATTTTTGTGTACTTTGGTACTTGTGAAGACCTTCGTTGACATGATGTATTCCCTAGCTCTTGATTTACATATTTACACATAAACATAACACAGCAGAGCACATTATCATTTGATGAACACTAGATACAGCATCCCATAGATCCTCAACTTTGAAGGATGCGAAATAAAATAAAGGTCTTCTTCCCCTTACATGTTATAGGAACCTAAATCCTCTTTAAAATTCAAATTTTCCTGTGCTTGCATTCAACTTAGCTATCATCAGTTCAAAGGAAGCATTATCAGCTTGACCAAGTCAGTAAATTCTGGTCGAGTCTGACTCTTCTAGTGGCACAGAATAATTCTAGCTGCAGTGATGAAGATGCCTGTAAATTCTCTTTCTACCTCCTTGTAGACAAAGTTGGGGAGATTCTGATAAAGACCTTTAATACCATTCACCCAGTTTTTCAATAACCTCTTTCAAAGAAAATTCCCTCATGAGTTTTAAAAAGGTACCAGCCTCTCTGTTACATTTCCAACACAAGTTGTTCTATATCAAGCCCATTCTAAGAGGGCTTACTGGTGTATAATAGTACCTATAAAGGATCTTTAAATGTGTAAATTTATGTCATCCCTAATGAACCATCCTGCATTTATTACTATGTTGTTCTATTTATGTACTTTAGTGTTAGTGTTACAATTTAGATCCCTTTGCCAAATCAGTCTTACATTTTTGTATTTCCCACAATGAGTATCTGTACCAAACTTTAAGGGACTGAGGCTGAGTGAGCAGATCTAGGTAACTCGAAAAATATTTTCCCCCTCGCCTGGTTTGACGCCCATGCCTCCAATGTTACTTCTAAATGGGAAGTACCTCCAAAGATGACTATAAAACAAAAACACTGTATTAATATAAACCCATTCTTTATTAAGTTTCTATTTCTTTGAAAGAAAGAGTCATCTAGTTTTGGACTTACCGATTTGGTTTGTCAGTATGCAGTTTGGAGTTTTTAAGTCTGTCTCCATATATGACAGAAACTGTGCTGTGCAGTCACCACATTGGTTTGACCAAATTGTTTTTGTCGTTTTTTTAAGAAAAATCATTTCATAACCGCAACTTCCTGTGGAACAGATAAACGTGTCCCACACAGCATCCTCTACAGTCGAGTATAAAGACGGTCTGCAAAGTCAGCTTTTAGCAAAAGTATCCTGCAACGAAACACAACTTCAAGCACTGCCTTCTCATCAGTGGTAAGTTTTGATTTAATAGCAATTACATTGGTATAAGAAAGCAAGAGTAACACTTGAAATATATTTACTGAATAGATGATTGTATACACCTTTAATACTTTTTACCAATCTAACTTAAGAAACAGAACAAAATTATTAATAAATTAAATCAAAATATACTTAAAGTCACAAAGGTAAAAGTACTCATTTCATTTCAGAATAATATTTATTATTATCATTATTGCATTAATGTGTTCTTCTCTTTAATGTTGCAACTGATAAAGGTGACCCAGCAAACAATAGTCGTGATTTAAATGTATTGGCTATATTTAGCACGGATTTAGTCTAGCTACACGTAACCCAAATCTAGCCAATTTAATTTTGAAATTGATTAAATGTAATTTTCGCCATTGCAGAGTTACATTTGCTTGAATTACATACAAGCAAAGTATGATATTCAATCACATATGGAGAGTCAACAGTAATTAAAATATGTTTATCTCCATTTTTTGGACATGGTCTCTACATAGCCGTATAATTGATGACGTCTTCACTTTGGCTATGGTTAGACGTCTACCAAATTTTCACTGACAGCCCAAATTCAGCCGTGATTTAGCCTAGACGTCAGGTCTTCATGTAGACGGCTATTAGATGTTTTTTAAACCAAAAAATGCTTGCTGGGGAAGCTCATTTTAACAGATTTCATTGTAATTCTTTTGATGATTATATTTTGCATTAATAATCTGAATCTGCAGGGTAACTAAAGCTGTAACTAAAATAAATATAATGGAGTAAAAAGTAGAGTATGTCTCTCAGAAATGTCGCGGAGTAGAAGTACTGTAGAAAGTAGCATAAAATAGAAATACTCACATAAATTTACTTATTTACTCTCCACTGCTGCTTTTTATTACACCCAAAAATATTAATCTTGAAGCTATTTAAATAGTAATCCGTTCTGTTTCCATTAAGCAACCAGTGTTGCAATAAATACAATGTACAATACAAAGAGATACTCTTCAAGAACAACTAATGATACTAACTTTAGTATTTAATTGTATTTAAATTATGATGGTTCAAAGAATTCAACATGCAAGATGAAGAAAATAAAATCTATTCATAATATATTTTAGCCCAAATACTATAGAGAATAGTTGTAATGACAAATTCCAGCAGTTTTAACTCAGTGATGTCTAAATTACGTAATTCTCTTTCAGATCTTCTCCAAAACCAAAGCAAACTTGACATAATGCTTTTATAAAATACATTGACAGAATTTACAATTTTGGGGTGTGTATAAAAGACTTTGGAAGGGAAGAGTATAATTGTCCTGTTTCAATAGTCTCATACTTCATGTTTGTTCTCAGCTGTAGCTGACCATGTTGGCAGTTTTAACTCTGGCCTCCCTGAGCCTCATGGTGTGGGCGTCTGACCTCTGCCCCCCAGCCTGCCAATGTGAAAAACACCTGACCAGTATTGGTTGTCAGGGGAGAGGACTGGACCAGATCCCTGAGCTGCCAGAGGTCACAGAGAAGCTCTACGTCTCATACAACGAGATACAGGAAATACCTACGCGTGGGCTGGAGAAGCTGCAGGTTTGAAACATACGGCAGCCTGAAAGCTGCACTTTGTGTGTGATGCTTTTTAAAGTAGACATACATACATCAGATGGCTTGAAACACATGATTCTGATCCACAACAAAGTTTAATGGGTTCTTTCTTGGCCCACGCTACACCCTTCCACCAAGTTTCATGAAAATCAGGCCAATAGTATCTCCGTAATCCTGTGAGAAAACTTAACTGAAAACATAACCTCTCTGGTGGAGGTATCAACCAAGACATTGAAAAACAACTAAAGCATCCTTTACAATCAAATCATCATAAAGTAGAACAGAATTCTTAGCCTATTTGGGATTCCAAGACACTTTGACACTAATATTATGATTTTTTTTTAACCCAGTAGCCAGAAAAAATGTTTGTATCGTATGTTTCTGCAAACCACAGATACATTACATCTGTACATTATTTTGTAACGGACATGTTGAAACTTAGCATTTTTAAACAATGCTGTGGTCAAAGTGTGGTCATGTTTAGACACCAAAACCTGTTTATGAGAAAAGATCATGTTTTGGCTTAAAACACCCACGCTTGGTGGCACATAAGCTGCTAGGAAGGCAGGGATGGGTCAATGAAAACGCAGGTTCAGAGCCACAAATGCAGCTGGGAAACACTGCATGGGGTTGCCAAAAAAACAACTTTAAGTTGTTTGGTGGTCTTGAACAGTGGTCTCGGACTGGCAGCCATCACTATAAATGTTTATATGCAACACACAAATGTAACATATACATGGTTTCCAGAAACGTACAATGCCAACATTTTCCTCTGGTGACTAGGCTGCTTTATTCAGTGATATTTCTGAAGAATTTTATTTAACAGACACAAGTCTTCTCTCTTTCCTTGATATTTTCAAGGTCCTGGATCTGACTAAGAACCAGCTGAATGTCTTCCTATCCCTCAACCCAGTTTGGCCCAATATGACAAACCTGTCTAAGCTCTTCCTACGCAACAATGGACTGAAGTCTCTGCACCCTGGTCAGTTCCTAGAGTGCCCTGCTCTCACCTTACTGGACCTGAGCGAGAACCAGATTGAATATTTACCGAACGGATTCCTCCATGGATTAGGTAATCTGAAGACACTGTATTTGCACTTTAACCAGATTCAAATGTTACAGGTTGGTGGCTTGGAAGGAGCCGTCGCCCTCGCTGACCTCAATCTTAGCCATAATAATATAACAAAGATAGAGGAAGGTGTGTTCAACAACTCCTCTGTGCTCAAGAAACTTGTTCTGTCCAGAAACCGAATCACAAGTGTGGATGAGGCCTGCTTCAGAGGAGCGACAGGTCTCCAACAACTGGACCTGAGTGGCAACATGCTGATCACTGTTCCAACTGAGGCACTGAAGGATGTAAACAGGCTCATGTATGTGTATCTACAGATGAACAGTATCATCAGCCTTCCAGAGGATTGCTTCTCCTCATTGGCCCTGCTGGTTTATCTGGACTTGAGCAACAACAAACTGACCACTCTGTCTGAGGGTTCACTAAGAGGCCTGACCATGTTGCGAGAGCTGGGCCTCAGTACCAACCTCATAGATTCTCTTCCTTCTAAAGTTTTCAACGACTTGATCAGCCTTGAATTACTTGATTTATACAGGAACAAACTGACATCCCTTCCTCTGGACATATTCAGGAACTTGAACAACCTACAAGAACTGCAGCTGGACAACAATCAGATCTTTGCCTTACCAGTTGGGGGGTTTGATCCGCTGTCCAGACTCAAAGAGCTACATCTGTCAAACAACCGCATCCTGAAGCTCCAAGACTCTCTGTTCAACAAGCTCAAGTCCCTGCAGAACCTGTACTTGGAGAACAATGCTCTGAAACACCTTCCTAAAGGCCTTTTCCACAAGATGAGGGTCCTCAAGGAGATACACCTGAATGACAACCACATCAGGTCTCTGCATCCCTCAGTCTTCCATGGTCTGGTGAGGGCTCATTCGCTGATACTCTCTCGCAATCATCTCACCTATTTACACCCGGACCAGTTCAGAGAACTTATCGCTCTAAAAGAATTAAAACTAGATGAAAATCACATCGGCAGTCTTTCAACAAGCCTGTTCATGAATCTAACTCATCTTGTTGCACTGGATCTGAATCATAACCACATCTTAAAGCTGTCTCCTGATGACTTTGTAGGGTTGACCCACCTTAAAGAGCTCAAGCTGAGCTGCAATCAGCTTAATGACATCCCATTCAACACCTTCTACCCCCTCAACAGCCTCCGCAGGCTTCTGCTAAAGAACAACAGCCTGAATAATTTACACCTTCAGCTTTTTGCCCGACTTTCAAATCTAACAGAACTCAACTTGGATGAAAACAAGCTGGATCACCTGCAGCCTGATGTATTTCAAGGGCTAACAAACCTCCAGAAATTGAGTTTGAAGTCCAACCAACTCAGATCAGTGGAGAATGGGACTTTGGAGCCACTAAAAAGCCTTAATGCTGTCTGTCTGTCAGGTAATTTGTGGGACTGTTCCTGTGCACACATTTTCTACATCAGCAGCTGGGTAAACATGCACAAAGACAAGCTCAGAGACCAGCCCGTCTGCTTCTTTTCCTCTTCTTCGTCACCCTTTACTGAGGATACACCACTGTCTCAGGCAGCTCTGACTCCCCTGCTGCCACAAGATCATTGCATTAAAAGTGCTGCAGGTGGCCCATCATCTTCATTTCCGCTAGAAATGCTGAATCTGCTCATTATGTCTCTCATAGCTGTCAGCTCACTGTGACATCCTTTGTAGTGGTTTTGTGCCCTCTAATCTTTTCTTCCTGCCTTTACATTTCATGTCTGCTCCTGGTGTTTCAGTATCTGCACCACAACCTCAATATACTGTATATCTGAATAACTACAAGTGCATTTAAACATTGTGTAAATCACATTTATTAGGGAAAATTTGCACTGGAATAATATGATTACGCTAGTCCAAGATAGATTAGTGTGTGTTAAGAGAGTTCTTGCAAAATTGGAAACTGTTTATGATTTACTGGACAATAAAATGTGGGGATAAGGGATTTAATGTGGATAAGTGCATATATGTTTCAGTAGTATGAGTAAGTGGCACATCTTGAATTTCAAAGTAAAGCCTCACCATTAGACAACATGGACTCTAGTCTAGTGATTTGCAACATATCCTGGTTTTGTACCTTGATGATTTAAGAGTAAGATCCTTACTTCAGGCTGTGAGGATTGAGTATGTGTTAAAAAATACTGTTTAAACTGTCTTGATGACAGGAGATATGTTTGTAATCTGTTGATTGTGTTTGTGTCTGCAATTAATTTTGATAGTAAACCAATTCAATAGAGAAATGTTTTCAGCGCTTTAAGCTTCTTCTGATATATGCCAATAAAAGGAAAAAAAAATCACAAGATTTAAAGTTCAATGTTCATAAGATTGACTTACAGTCGCAAAGTTGAGATATAACAATACACTCCACAAGAGAAGCTACAGATGAAACATTCTTACAAAATAACTGTTTCTGTATTGTTCTCAGTCAGCACACCGGCTATTCTAATGCACACAAGGCAACTCACAGTTGTATTTTATTAATCTATTGGAGATCATCTGAAACAAGAAAAGAAAAGCCCTCTTCATGGTCGTTAAACTGTTATAAATATCAGTCTTACAACTTAAATAAGGTTGATAAAAAAAAAAAAAGTTGCTCAAAATAAAATCAATCACACATTATAGTCTTAAATTTTACAGCTTAGATCAACAGTGAGCAAAATACGGCTCAAATGTAAAATGTGATTGTTTATGACACCTCTAAACTGAGACTCTGAAAGTAATGAAAATGACTTGTAAACTTTTAAATTAATTTGACACATTGCTCACCAAGTTAAAAATTTCAATTATGAGACAGTTTAAAAAATTTTTTTTAGAAGCCTACACAGCTGGGACCGTATTCACAAATATTCTTAGAATACTCTCAGAGAGCTCCTAACAAAGCAAAAAACAAATAAGAAAAAATAAATAAAAAATATCTACAAGTAGTCTTAGCTTAGGAGTGATTTTGGGGAATTCTCAGAGCCACTCTGAGCAAGGATGAGACAGAAACTTTTACCCCAGTGAGGAGGTGTGGTTGACCCTGTTGCTAGGTATGATGCATTCTTTTAAAAGATGTGATTGGTTGCTCCTTTGTGAGCCTGCAAAGTGCAGACACCCGGTGGAAATAAAATGAACTGCATCACAATATGAGACAAAGTGTTGGCATTGTTAGTGTGATCACCCTGCTGATGGAAAGTTGAGACAGACCCGAGTCATCACTGCTGCACTGTTGCATTTTTCCAGATGCCAAATATCTTAGTGTTGTGATCACTTTATTTCTAGTGTTAAATCATTATTGCTGGGCGGAGATGTGAGCACATCTCTCATGAGATTAACCACAAACAGCATGCCTGCACCATCTAATCTGTAGCATTTCACTGACTCACTGACATTCAGCATTTGGAAAATCTCTCTCTAATCTTTGTATTTCTGCCATTTCCCTCTCTGCTTAAGATATTCTTAAAAGTCCTCCTCTATACTCCCAACAGTTATTCATCTTAAGAGCTCTTTTAAGAGCTAAGGTGCTTTGTGAATAACTTTTATATTTTCTAGGACCTAGTCTTAACTGTATGGGGAAATTCTTAGAAAAAGTCATAATTCTAAGAAAGTTCTAATAATTTTGTCACCAGAAGCAACTCTTTGTACGAGGAAGCTCTGTGGATACAGCCCCTGATCTTTAATGAGGTGTTCGTTCTTACAATTGATTGGGCAAAAAAGTTGAACTCTTTGTTGTAGTGTCCAGCCTCAAACCGTACAGGCTGACTTTATTTGAGTCCTTCTGTATGAGTTAAAAAAGTTAAAATGCTGACAGTAATTGTCTTAAACTTTCTCCCAGACTTTTCTGACATCTGCCAACAAAACCTGCTTACAAATATATTGAGATAAAGAACTATGAGTACCTTCGCATTACATGGCTTACCACTCAATTCTGATGTTTTCCCCAGATCCGATCTCTCTGCCCTGACTGCTTACATACATGTTTGAAGTGATCCCTATCTACCGCCAACATGAACATATCTCCGTCCTGAAACGCCTCACATGCAACCAATAAAGTCACACACATGGAACAAAAAAAAAATTCGCAAAAGGTATTTAGGGGGTAAAAATGAATGACATAGCAGCGCAAATGTTCATCTTGCGGATGATTTGCTGCAGAGGTCAGACGACAATTCATCATACGTTGAGGATGGGGCTGCCCACTGTTCCGAAAGCCCTAACAATCTCCCAAACAGAAGCACATGGCTAATCATAATGCAGAACGATGTCACTGGACCCTCAGATTATGGCCATTGGTTAAGGTTAGGGTAAAAATATCAGGGAAAGCCAATCAGAGGCTGATTGGGGCGGATCATGCCTTTGTCCATAGTAGGAAGGTCCAGTGCCATCATTCTGCGTAATAATTAGCCATGTGCTTCTATTTGGGAAAGTGTGTAGCATATTTTCGGAGAAATAGCCCTTTAGAGCAATGGGCATTTATACAAATGGGCTTTCAGTCCACTAGCTCTATTAGCAGCTATTGCTTTTAGTTCTGTTAAGAGGAGGGTGTGGGTGTGGCCACAGAGGAGTCAGGAGTGGTGGGGCCACAACGTGGAGGGTTTTCCATAGACACAGTTCTTCCAAATCTTAGAATGTCCAGGGCTGCCTTCTACTATCTCTGTTGGCACCCCACGACAATACTTTCAAGGCATGTAGGCAAGTTGTCCCCATCAAAAAGCGTCTGGCAGTCAGACTCTATCGGGAGGTGACTGAGTGTTTGGGCCACATTTGCCTGTAATGTGAACGTAGCCTAAAAGGCTCTCCGTACATGCAGATGCCTCCAATGAAATGCAAACTGTTAATGCAAATTGTCAGTTATTCCCACATATAAATGTTGCATGTTATCTTTCTTTTATCCATGTTTTCAATGTAGGGCACCACATGCTTGTTTCTAAGTAGTTCTGACTGTGCCCAGTCATTTACCAGCAGTTCTTTCCAACAAGATCTCTAGTACCTTATTCAAGCTGTTGTACTTGACTCACTCCCCGTAAGTCTGTCCGGTGGCAGGTAATGCCTTATATTCATTAAGGAGCCATGTGTAGGATTTAGTGTCATCTAGTGGTGACGACTGCAGATTGCAACCGGCTAAAACTTCTCCCATGTGCCAAGCATGAACTCCCGATTAAGATTCAATCAGTGTTCATCATTCAGGAGGTTTTTACTCGGAGCCTAATTGTCAGCAGAGGTCCTCTCCAAAACAAACTATTCTCCAGGTGATAATACACTAAAGAAAACATTCTTACTATATTTAATTTCTGCTAACATATCCCCCTCAATCCTACACACTGGACCTTTACATTTTAAGCACAAAAAGGCAAGAGGCTTAGGTGAGCACCTTTTTGTGCTCACCTAAGCCTCTTGAACCTTTAAGAATAATCATGTACACAGTAACAGTCTCCAGCTTACTAAAAGGTTATTCATTTATTTGTTCACTAATCCGAACCCCACAGTGTAGCTACGGCCATCACTCAACAGGTACAGGAAGCTTACGTCATGCGCTCTATCACCAGGGCAGACGTCTTGTCACAGTTTAGCTTCAGACATAGAAACACTTGTGGTCTTTCAGGTTCCTCAGGTAGGAAAAACTCTTGCCACACTTATCGCACATAAACTGTTTCTCCCCGGTGTGTATCTGCTGGTGGGCTTTTAGGCTGTTGCCCTGGTTGAAGCTGCGTCCGCACGTGTCACAGCTGAACGGCTTCTCCCCAGTGTGGATGCGCTGGTGTCTGTTCAGGTTTCCTGTGTTGCTAAAGCATTTCCCGCATGTGTCACAGCTGAACGGTTTCTCTCCTGTGTGGACAACCTTTGGAGAAAAAAGTTAACAGAAAAGCTGTGAGTGAAATCCTTTTTGATGTTGGATTTACAGATGTTAAGCCTTGTATAAAGATTCATACCACACTGAGCCTGCTGTAAGAAATGTTTAATATTCTTTATTCCTAAATCTCTTTTACTTTTTTCTGTGAGGTTTGCTCATATCAGTCAGATTAACCAAACTCTCTAAACAGCCCAAATTTGACATTAGTCTCTTGTTTCAGCCTGATGAATGCTGAGTGTTCTGCTCATGCGGACACGCATGTTCATACATGTTTGTGAGAAAGTTTCATTCATATTACAGGATCTGAAATAATAAGAGAATATTAGCAACACAGCTGTCTGTGACGTGTCATCAGAGCAGCATAAAGGGCTCAATTTTAAAGGTTTTTTGTTCCTAATTTATACAACCAGCATCACTGTCAAATGTTGACAGGAAGTGTGCCCCACACAGAAGGGCAATGTCAGCACTGAGGGTTTTGATAAAATTCCTGACACTTCTGTATCATTCTAACATGAGGTCCATGAGTTTTCCTTTTTATTCTATAGCACCATAAAGTATCTGTGGTAGTAGACAAGGAAAGTTCCTAAAATGTACATCTTTCATAAACTCTTTGTCTGCCTAAAGTTCCTTTTTTTCTTTTACAAAAACAATACACAATGCAAACCCACCTGGTGTGATTTAAGGCTGCTGTGCTGTGTAAACATGCGACCGCAGGTGTCGCAGGAGAAGGGCCTCTCTCCGCTGTGCGCCTTCAGGTGAATCTTCAGGTAACTGGATGACTTGAAACTCTTTCCACAGAGCGTGCAGCTGTGAGGCCTGTCCACTGTGTGGTGCTGCTGATGCGAGCGCAAGTCAGTAATGGAGTTGAGCCGCCTGCCGCAGAGCACACACGTACACGGAATAGTCGCCGCATGTGTCTGGAGATGTTTGCGGAGCGAGTCGACACAGGCCACTATAGTGCTGCACGCTACGCATGCCAGGGACTTCATGCCTGAGTGAGAGTGAGTCTTCTGGTGCATTTTCAAGGCACTCTTCTGGATGAAACATTTGCCACAGGTCTCACAGCTGAAGGGACGCTCACCAGTGTGTATCCGCTGATGGCCTTTCAGAGTGTCAGCCTGGTTGAAGCTTTTGCCACAAGTCTCGCACCTGAATGGCTTTTCCCCTGTGTGTATTCGCAGGTGGCGCTGCAGGTTACCTTGTATTGTGAAGCTTTTGTTGCAGTACTGGCAGTTATAGGCCCGCTCTCCTGTGTGGACCATCTGATGCATTTTCAGGCCGTGGGCTCGATAGAAGCTCTTTCCGCATTGTTCACAGCGAAACGGCCGCACCTCAGCGTGGAGACGCTGGTGGTTCCTCAGCAGCTGCTTCAAGGTGAAACCCTTTCCACAAACATCACAGGTGTGTGGTCTCTCACCTGTATATGAGAGCAATGAGTACTGTAAGAGAAATAGAATATGGCATACTGCAGAAATCAAAGGTAATATGCTTTTTAAAGCTCCCCTAAAAAAACAATTTTAATGAACATAAATCAAATGACTTGATGTGAAAGGGGTGTCTTGCACTAACAAACACAAAGACAGTCTGTCTGTTCTGCAGCACTACCGTGCTTTTCAGCCCCTTTAGCTCATTGTTTTGGTTTTAAGGCACTTTACTGTGTGGTTGAGTCTCACCACTCTCATTAAACCCCCATCAGGCTAGAAACAAACTTCAAGCTTCAAGAAATTAATGATGAAACCTTTTCTGCTGCATGTGTAAATGTGTTTCCTATGGATGTTTCTTTACACCATACTTCCCCATAACAACCTTTTTAAGGTAATATCAGGGCTGCTGATTTGTCAGCTTCTTGTGGAGTCCTTATGCCACCGTACTGTATTACCACACTCACCTGTGTGAAGCAGCATGTGTGCATTGAGGCTTCGCTGGAATGAAAAGCCTCTGCCACACTGAGAGCAGATGAAGGGCTTCTCTGCGTTCGCCCCGTGGATGGCCTGGTGGGCTTTCAGCTGCAGCAGCTTGGTGAAGGTTTTTCTGCAGTGTTTGCAGCTCAGAGGCTGCTGGTTCTGGCTGTGACTCTCCTTCTTTGCTCGACCTCGATGGGACTTGGGCTTTGTGACACGTTTAGGTCTGGTGGGGAATCCTGGGTCACCTTCATCTGGATCTTCTGGTTCCAACTGACAAAAAAATAAACAAAGAGTTGATTCATTTGCTTTAACCCACTGTTCCTTTTCTTGTTTTGGTGGGCTGATGCTAATCTCAGCATTCACTGGCTAGGAGGCAGAAATCTCTAACAGATGGAGTTCATCACATGCTTAACATAGACTGGCCTTAACACTTACATTAACACATTTAGGACACCATTCTTAATTATGAAAACACAGACCATGTATGTTTAATTCTTAACATAACAAAGGGGGACATATACAGAGAAATATAAGGTAAAAAAAACAAACAATAAAAACCTTAAAAACAGACAAAATAACACACAAAATGAATATGATGGTCATGAAATCAACCTGGTAGTCTGGGTCGTCATCATCGTCCTGGCCCAAGTCATCTTTGAACTGACCAGAATCAGAGGACGCCTGGTCTGCAAAAGCCTCCAATCCCTCCTCCTTTATTATCACAGGTTGGACACAGTCCTGAGAGAAGGAGAGAATATGGAGTCAAATATCAGACAGCACAGTGTCTGGGTGGCCTAGGGAACTGAAAATAAAAAGACATGGCTGCCCCAGTCCACATAATATTATGTCCTTTGGGTCTAGGTCTGTTATTTGTATTCTGGTCCAGGCGCTTTATTTCCATTTAGGGGAAATGTTGCTACAGCATACAGCAGTATTTCAGACAACAGTGTGCTCCTAACTTTGTGGCAACAGTTTGGGGAAGACCCCTCTTTTGTTTCAACATGAGCCTGTGCACAAAACCAGCTCCATAAAGAAATAGTTTTCTCAGGTTGGTGTGGATTCATTGAAGAACATGACTGGCCTGCACAGAGTCCTGACCTCATCTCCAACACCTCTGGGATAAACTAGAATTCATACAGTGACAGCCAGATCCTATCAACCAACCTCAGTGTTGTCCCTCACTAAAGCCCTTTGACTGAATGCAAGCAATTTGGCAGCCAGGTTCTGAGGCTGTAACAGCAGCAGATTAAAGCCCACAATCACAAATTTAGTTTACTAATAAAACAATGGAAAAAAACTTTTAAATAAACAAATTAGTTGGCCCCATTTCTTTAGAAATTCATCATCATAATTAAAAAGTATTAATGTAGAGTGAAGAGGAAAACAGTCAGTGGGGAAGAGAGGCCAATGTAAACTCCAGTTCACCTTAAACAAAGGATATCAGAACATTTACGTAAGACAAGACAGGATTTTACCTCATAAGTTCTGCCTTTCCACAGGTGAATTATAGGTGATCTCTTCACTCCAGCATCACCGCTTGCAACAACTGTAAAAATTCAAAAAGCTTTTCATCAGTATTTTGCTCCATTTCCACTTCATCAGACCAAGTACAATGAAGACAGAGAGAAACCAAGAAAGAAAGATGGTAGAGACGCAGCACCTTCTTAATTTAATTTAAGAACTCTTCAACAGCAAACTGCTCCTACATCAATACCCCGTAAGCACTTGTGGTAACAAAGATAAATGATGTCAACTGCAGTCAAAGTGCAGCGTTTTATTATCTTGTAGATATGTGAAAACTCAAATGCATCTTTTCTTTCCTGCCCTACAAAGCGAAACAGGAAAAAAGGACAAGAAATTGACAAAATAATAATACTATAATAATACTATAATAATAGCTGAAGTGGGCCGTGTTTTTGGCATCACCAGGCAAAAATCCCATTAGAGTCTTTGAGCACAGTGTAATGTATGTAGTCTGAAAGTACACAGACTTAAGCACCTCCTCTTGGGTCTGTTTTCAGGAAAATCTAGTCCATGACGTCCCTGTGGCCCAAAAAGCATTTTCTCCATAGATCACCATTATGAAAGAGACATCTGTTAAATTCTTTGAGAGGACACTTCAAACTGCAAACAAGGTCAAACATGACTCTTTCTTTCATGACTTTTTGGACCACGGTGATTTTATATTTGTAAAACTTTCCTCAAGCCAAGAAAACGGATTTATAAATGTGTAACGCAATTACAATATTAAGTCTACGAGTCGAGTGGGAACTCAAGGGTGGGGCCAGAAGGAGAAACACAACTGCACATATTCAGCGGGCCTGAAAACTTTCTTGGCATGATCGCCAGGCAAGCAATTTCACTGGGACAATTCTGTACCAATGGAATCAGTATAAAAGACCAATTTTCCACTCAATGTTTAATAAAGAAAAACAAAACATTAAAAGGACAATCACCTCTGCGACACTTCCTCCCTGAGCGCTGGCTATGAACAGTCTCTCCTTCTGCGCCGTTGGTCGGAGCCCCACTGTCCTCCTTCTCTCCACTGCTTCCCTCTGTCAGCTCTTCTATCTCCTTCTGACCACCGCTGCCCTCCAGTACCAGCTTCAGCTCCGTCTCTGCCACCTCCAGTCTCCGCCTCAGGTCCTCGATCTCTGCAACACCCCGTGTCACCTACAAAGACAAAAATAGAAATCGTGAAAAAAGGAGAATGAAACGATTTTGTAGTTAGCTGGTTTTCCACTAGGACTGGGTATATGATGATCTTTACTATGAAATGATATAAATGTATCGTATTTTATATCATAACATTTTGTGAAAAAAACAAACAAACATGTGTTTGGGAAGTACTGAGCTTAAAACAAGATAAATGAGACTTTGAATTGGATGTTTTGATAAAGTTTTGCTGTTGTTAAATGTGGTGCCCAATGACTGAAGTTCATGAAGAATGTTTGTCTTTTTTGAAGTTTTCTTCACAAATATAACGTATCACGTGGTGAGTAATTGATGTATAAATGGTCATTTTGGGGATGGAGTATTCTTATAATATTTAGAAAAAATATTTTGAAATGTTACTGCTATCATAACTTGATTGTAAAAATGATTGTCTCTCAAGCAAGTTGAATAATCTTTACTTAAAATGACGTATTGTCAAAGCAATACAGAAACTTTGAAAGTCAGAAGGCAATGGAGGACTACTTCAATGAATGACAGAAATGCTTGTTTCTTCTCTTCCATTTAAACGTACTGCTTTTTAACTTAAACTTATCTTGAAGTAAAGAAACTGATCAAAACCCAGCTCCAGCTTTCCATCTGTCAGAACTGATATTACAGTGATATCTTTGGCTTTGGACTGTTGGTCATAAGAAATAAGAAGTTTGAAGGACTTTAGGAAATTGTGATTAGATTTTTTTTTACTATTTTCTGATGTTTTATAGAGCAAAACAATGAAGCGATTAAGCGAGAAAATCATAACATATTGAAAATAATCGCTGGAGCCCTAGGATTAAGAAATAGGTTAAAGAAAAAAATTACAGTAGTTCCATCAATGTTATTGATATTCCATCTTACGCAGATGAATGAATGCATCTGCAGAACATATGCAGAACTGTTCAATAGTGAGATGAAACATGAAACATTTTACTCTCTGCCATGCAGATTAGTTTCAAATTTCTCATTATTTTTGTATAAAAAAAAAATGGATTTGAAACCAACTTGCTGTAATAACATCCTGATATAATGACATCATTTTCCTGATAATAACAATAGAAAAGACTGATTTTCAAGATGACCATAACACAAATATACCAGCACAGTAAAGTGACGTACCTCTAACTGCAGCAGAGACGAGCAGTCATGGAAGAGCTGGCAGATCTTCTCCACAGCTTCTCGAGCCAGAGATGTCATGAAGACACTGAACTGAATCACCTGATGGGAACAACAAAGATCGCTGATAGAGGCAATACCAATACCACTTATCAAGTGTCATAGCAAGTGGAAAAATTAATGAATTGTTCCACTTAACCAGTGGGAGTAAAACCTGTAAAAAGAGCAACAGTTTACTTATCTAGTGATCGATTTTAGAAACTATAATTTTTCTATGGTGTTCCTCGAGTCTTGGTGTCTTGATGTGGTATTTTGGAGGGATTTTTGACCATTTGCATCAATTCTCAAGTGATAAAAAAATGCTTAAATTTGGCACCAAATCTGTGTAACAAGTAGTATCATCCCAAAAGTTGCTGCACCAATTTACGAGACATAAATAAGCGTGGGAATAGCCACCATATACTTCCATCATAATGTTCTAAAAATTCAATAGTTTTCAATAGGCACCTAACCACAACACAATGTTTATTACAGAATATGATGAGGACAAACTTGACACAGAGCTGAGCTGAATCTCGAATTAATCCCCAGGTTCCCTGCTTTCAAATGATGTATACCACATCTATGTGGCATATACTGTTGATCTGCAATCAACCCATAAGGATACCCTAGTCCCCCCTGAAGAAGACAAAAAGGGTTCATGGTGGGTCTGCAGGTAACGTGCACGTTAAGTGAAACCTGTAGCTGAAACGCTTCTAGACATACAGCAGATAGATAGGCCTGGGCCTGCTGTCCGAATCAAGATGGCGATCAAAGATGGATTCTTGTCTGTGTTGATAAACCAGAACTACGTATTTAGATTTTATTTTGCTTTGTATACGCTCCACGTTTCATAGCATTCCTACTGTGAGTCTTTATTTAAGTTTAGCCGTAGTAAGCTAACTGAAGCAGCTAGCTAACTCTTCTATTTCTATGCTCAGCTGGTTGTTTGGACGCAAGAGGAGGGAGCATCAACACAGGAGATGATATAGGCGACACCGACAGCACCGACACAGCTCACACACACTCAGTAACGTTAACCGACAATAGTTTAACGTACCTTCTCCTCTGAGGGCCCGGGTGTGTTTTCAGTTGTACATGAGGACACTTGTGGGTGTGTTGAAGCGGAGCCGCCAATAACTTTGGTCATTTCGGTTACCGTCGTATTCACCATTATCTCCAAAATGGAGCCAACCTGCGCCTCCAAATCTGACATTCTGATACGTTAATATGTCAGCTATAAATTCAGTTTCTGGTCTATAATTTTACAGTACAACAAATGGCCTTTGCAGCTACAATATTGTCGTCATGGTGAAGAAACTCGTGCCACTCACAACACGGATCCCATCTTCCTCTTCCCAGTTCATGCTCTTCAAAATAAAAGCATGCATACCTACTGCGGTCACATTCAGTCATAAAGCAGTCATCAGTAGACATCACAACAGAGGGATAATTTTACTGTTACTTTACTTAAAGGTCCAGTGTGTGGGATATTTTGACAGAAATGATCATGGTATATTAAGTGTTTTCTTTAGTGATAATTCAGCTCCCAATACAAACTTCCCGAACAACATACATTGAAGGAATTCTAACCAGAAGTTTCAGCTGGTTGCAATCTGCAATCATGACTGCAAGATGCTAATAAATCCTCCTAAATCTTACACACTGTTCTTTGTAAAGGATGCCGATATATTATCTGAACATGTGATGAAAGAGTGTGCTGATGACCGGCTGTACTGTAAATGTCACGTCTCAAGAATCACAGCTTTATTTAGACATTTATTTTACTGTGCTTTGCTGTTTTTGAATACATTATGAACTATAACCCAAACCTGAGGAATCAGATAGATGAAAACAACCTTAAACCCAGAATTTTAAAGTTATCTGTCTGGATGTCCAGTACCAGTAGCTGGTGGTTTGGCTCTACACCAGTCCCTCCTGTGGTACTAGTTAACGGTATGTGAAGCTTTAAAAGTGCATTTTCTTCAGATATCCAATACATTTCAGGACTAGGTGTTTTGCACTGACAGGAAATAAATAATGTAAGATCTACCACAGGTAAGAAGGTAAGAATACAAAGAAATTACTGCTGCATTGTCATTATTTGCACCACCTGCACAGTTTCAGGACGTAGTGAGTGTGTTCCCTGATATTTTCTGATACTTCTCAGCACAGTTGTGTCTCTTGAGCAGCCTTGAGTCTGAAAATCCAAGTCCACAGCTGCTGCAGGAATACGGCCTCTCTCCTGTGTGGACCTGCATGTGAAACTTCACGTGTCCAAGCTGCCTGAACCTCACTCCACAAACTTCACACTCGTAAGGCTTCTCCCCCGTGTGTACCCGTAAGTGTCTGAGGTAGTTTGTGTAGATCCTGAAGGCCTTGCCGCACTGCTCGCACGTGTGTGGTTTCTCTCCGGAGTGCTGCAGTTTGTGGGACTTGAGAGCCTGGCGAATGATGAACCTCTTCCCACACACGTCACAACCGAATGGCCGTTCTCCAGAGTGGATCCGCTGATGGTAGTTGTATGTTGCTTTGTAGAAAAAATACTTCCCACACGTGTCGCAGTGGTATTGCATCTGACCTGTGTGAATGAGCTCATGTCTTCTCAGTGAACTTGCAGTGTCAAAGCTCTTGCGGCAGGTCTTGCAGCTGAGCGGCGTAACATCTACTGTCGTTCTGTCCCGTCGATAGATGACTCTGCGGGTACCTCGTTCTCGAGTCCGACTCCTGATGACCTGCCCGTGTGCTTCATCATGAGTTACTTTCTGGTGTTTCTGCAGTTGGCAGTTGTAAAGGAAAGTCCTACCACACAGGTCACACATGAATGACTTTGAGGCACCATGAATGAGCATGTGGGCTTTCAGCTTGTTGTCCTGAATGAAACTCTTCCCGCACACTTTGCATTTGAACGGTTTTTCACCTGTGTGAATATGAATGTGTCTCTTCAGGTTGTGTTGCAGGGTGAAGCCTGCCCCACATGTCTCACATGTAAACATTTTCCCCTTGTGGACTGACTGATGCGTCCTGAGCGACCTCCTCTTTACAAAAGCTTTGCCACACACCAAGCATTTGTAAGGATGTTCACCAGTATGAATGCTTTTATGGCACTGCAGAGTGAACGCATACCTGAAACTCTCCCCACACTCTGAGCATTTGTGCTGCTTTTCAACAGTGTGTACGACTTGGTGAGCCTGCAGGTTGTGTTTAGTTTTAAAGGCCTTCCCGCAGGTGGAGCAGTTAAATGGCCTCGTGTCTGTGTGCACGAGCTGGTGAGTCTTCAGGTGCATTTTTGTTTTGAATGTCTTCTCACAGAGCTGGCACTTGAAGGTAGCATACTTCTTCTCCTCGTGTCGCAGCAGGTGGTACTCAAAAGTTGCTGTATTCCTGAATTTTCTCGGGCACTGGTCACAGGCGAAAGGCCTCTGTTCTTTGTGAGTGTTCATGTGCTTCATCAGATGAAACTGGCGGTTGAAGCTCTTGTTACAGACATCACATACAAAGACCTTGCCTTTCTTCCTGACTTCTGCTTCCTGTGTGTTTTGGCTGTCAGTGTTTTTGGATTCTGTCGTGCTTGTTGTGGTACAATCACCTGCAGTGTCCAGAAAGGAGAGGAAAATACAAAAGTTGTCACACAAGAGTAGAAGAGGCAAAGACTGGGATTTTTATGTAAAAGGACACAATTTGGTACGAGTTATTATTTGACTTAAAGGGCTGGTCTATCTGTGTTCTTTTCCATGTTCTTCAAATGGAAACTACCACTCAGCCGTAATCAAAAAGCGGTGACACAGGTTTCAGTGCTGACCCACCCTCACCACACTGCACACACCTTTCACACCTTTCACTGACAGTGTAAGCATGGAGAGTGAGTAGAGTAAATGTGTTAGCTTGGAAGATCTGAGCTTGGAGGTGGAGCATGGTGCTATTAAACCATTATTAAGCTGGGTGAGGACACACTGTGATTCAATGTAATTCTGCATTTGTACTGTATAAACACTTTGATAGATCCACAGTCAGTGTATTACCTCCAGTAGATGCAGTCGGCACGCTTTAGGTGTGTAGACGCAGAAAGAAGCTAAACAATGTAGCCTGCTCTGGACATAATGTTAGCTCGGTTCACATCGTCACATAGTAACACAAACTAACTAACCAGTCAGCAAAAGTGGTAACTGGCATCTCCATGTGTTCTGCGAAGTGAATTTACTGTTTCTGTCAAAGTAGTCTGGTGGCTGTGGATGGGAGCAGCAGCAGAACATATTCTAGCTTCCTTAAAACAGGAGCACCCAAGGAAAATCAAAATCAGCTACGTGTACTATATTGAGATCACTCGACTGCTTTACCTCACTGTCAGACAGCCCTTTCCAATGGGGAACTGAAGCCGTTGTCTATACTCTCTTCAAAGCCACCAGACTACATTGGGAACCGTAATTTTACCTCACAGCACACTGGAGTTACTGTTCTACCGCTGACTCGATTGTTTGTTACTGTGTGACTTTCGCAACCAAACTAACATGGCGTCCATAGCAGTATATCATGCAGGAAGACTACTTGGACTAGGACTACTTCTTCCACATTCACAATTTAAAATCTCACCATGTTTACTGGCCGGTGAGGTATCAGCTTCAGAGTTCACCTCCTTTGTTGCCTCTCCACCATCTAAACAAGAAATGTATAGTAAAGAATACAGACATACACACATTAGTCGGTTAATCAACTGAAAATGCTGTAAATGTTCTGTTCTCAATAAAAATTTAAATTAAAAATAATAATATATCTAGATCAAATTTTCCTTAACAATTAGATGGAAATTGTTTTTCCCCCTTAAGTTTTGAGAGTATTTTACTGTTGTTGATATATTTATTTTGTGCTTTACTATTATTACTGTGACTCAGGGAAACTTGGTTAATGGGTTATTTCTCCTTTTTAGTGGGTTTGCTGTTAATAAAATAATAAAATAGGCGGAAAAAATTAAAGAAATGCACCAGCAACCTAATTTAACTGACTCCGATGACAGTACTGCATGTTCAGGAGCAGGATTTTAGCAAGCCATGGAGTATTTGTACACTGTTACTGTGTTCAGTGCATCCCAGAAGTAGAGTTGAAATGTTCTGTGTTTATTTTCCATTTTGCTCATAACACATTTTTCTGCAGAGTACTTGCAGAGAGCTTTTCATAGGGTTAGAATTTTATGGTGGAATTTTCCTTGATGGAAACCCACCAGCATCATGTCCACTCTCCATCCCAGCAGCAGGCGTTGATCCTGTGACTTCCTCTGTTAGTTCATCTGTCTTTCTTTTTAACTTCCCAAAAGGCTTCAAGGTGTAAATCAACCCGCTCTGCTCAAACAGGACCGGGCAGCCGTTCAGGACATTTTCTCTCCACAGTCTGGCATTTTCAAAGCTTTCAGTCGTAGTCTTCAGCTCATTCTCCAGCTGCCTCACTTTGGCCTTCAGAGTCTTGTTGTCATTGTGCAGCATTGAGGAAAGTTGGGAGAAAATCACGTTGATCTTTCTCGTTGCCTCCTGAGCCAACATCTTCACAATGTTGTCAAACTCTGCCTGTGAGGATTAAAATACAGCAGTCAGCACCGTCAGTTATAAAATAAATATTAGATTAAAGTATCTGACGTTAGACTGGTGGACACAAGTATGTGCTGTTACTGTTCATGCAGTCTGTCAAAATGGAATTTCAATGTCCCGACAAATGGTTTTTAAATGTAATATAAAGTGGAGGTATTTAGTTGCATTATATATTACAATCACACTATCCAGTGATTATTACCTATTATGAGTTTCAACTGATGACCCAGCATATTTTAATAATTATATATTACCTTCAGCACAACTATTTAAAGTCTGAAAGTATTGCAACGTTAATATAATCATGCTAAAATTATAAATTCAGTGGTTGGCTATCTAATTAAGGAAGTTAAGCAAATGAAAAGGACAAGGCTCTTTAGGGGTAGACATTATTTAGACAAATGTCTAGTACAAGTACCTACTTCGTTAATTTCCACTGCAGAAAAATGAAGGATGCCGAGATTTGCAGGTTAAATTTGGCTTTTTTTCCACAGAGATGTGATGGCTTGGACCAGATGTGGCTTAAGGCAGTGATTAAGAAATCATCACTGTGAGTTATAGCTAATTTTAATTTATAGAAATTCAGTGGAATGGCCCATTACAGAATAATGATTATTATAATATTGGATTATAGTGGTGATGCATTAGTGTCATCACTATTGGTATCAATAATAAGTATAACTTAAATATTGTAGCTGGTAAAGGTTGGTCTAATGTCAACTACTTTACAAACTGCGGGGTAGCTTAATTCTAAATAGTACATTATAATTTATTAGATGATTGATATTTTGGATTACTAATCTGAGTCAGCAAAGTAGTTTGTGACAAAAACTGTCAGAAAATTGTAACAGAGTAAGAAGTATTATAATGGCGTCCAAAGTATAGTAGAGTATAATTATAAAGTAGTATAAAACAGAAATACTCAAGTAAAGCACAAGCATCTCAAACCTGTACTTTACATGTTACACGTTAACGTTACCACTGCAGAAATGTTTTTAGCCGTTAGTCCACTCCGCCATTAATAGAAAATAACAAATGTTATAATTCAAACAGCTGCAATAAGAGCCTGTACCAATATTTATATGCCACTATCTAATTCGTTGGCTTTCTCTAACTTTTGTCCCCTCCGAACTTTATTTAACTTCACATTATGAGCTAGCTAACGTTACGGTTTGTGATGACAGTCCGCCATCTTTGTTACGCTGCCACTTTACTTGATTTCTCTCCGTCGGTCTAATCTCCCCCGCTACACTATTTCTGACCCGTTTAACAAACTCTCGGGTGTAAGCAGTCATCCACGAATAACAGAAATTAAATGACATCCATTTTATTTATATGAAATGTATGCCAACTGAAAATACATTAATAATATTAAGTCGACTCACCTCACTTCTTATATTTGGCACCTTTGAAGATTTTTCTTCCTTTAAACGTCCGATATCAACAGCTGTCATAATGACAGTCTCCATGATGGACTTCGTTTCAGAATAAAACACTAGGTTTTCTGACATTTTTACCTCCAAAGTTACCAGCCGACTCTCACAACAGCTCTTCTACACAGCAGAAGAGTCAGCGCCATTGATCCCGGAAATGGAAGCAGCACAGTCATATTTCAAAATAAAACTCTTAAAAGTTGCTTTGTTTGCAAATGAGCTTTAATTACATTAACAGAAAGAAAAATCAGCACTCTGCCATATTAAACAAACTGTACACTAGAAAGCTATTTTGCAGCTTCATTTTTTCTTTTAAAGTAATTACATCTTAATGGCATTTTGTTGATTATTACGAATTAATAAACATAAATTAATACAAAAAAACAGTGCCATTCAAAAATTATTTTTATCAGCTCAACTGGAGAAGAGGAAAAGGTTTAGCTGCTGAGTTTAACTACAAAAACATATTTTGAAGTCATGATACTGGCATCTTTGCTGCATTTATCACCTTCAAAACATTTACATTATCTTACCTCTACATGTGTATTTGGGGGTTCACATTTTTAACTTTGTGGTTTTTATATGGCCTCAATGTTTTTTAAATGTTTTTAATAGTTAGGGACAAAAACAGAAGTGTAAATGCCACGAACAATGCTGCCTACCTCTACTGTGAATACTCCAATTAAGAGAAGCTGCAACTACTTTTACTGTAAATTTCTGTATGATTTACTTTTGATTAATCCCTTTACTCTAGCATATCAAGCGTGATGACAAGTGAGTTAATAAGTGTTATAACTCCAAAGTTAAACTGACCAAAAGCAAAAACAAAACCATCTGCCACTGTGATGTTATCACAAGTGTATTTTTTCTGAACATACACATCAGTCAATAAGCTAGTATGTTAATTGAGTGAACTGTAACAGCCCCCCCATAACAAATTATGAACATGACATCCATTAAGTTATTTTTGTAAAGCAATATTTTGAGCACAAAGGCCACACACAAGTCATTTTGTTTCCCTTAATATAACAAACTGCTGTTTCATTATTGACTTTTAGATTAACCCAAGTCCAACACACCACAGCATCACATCACCTACGGCCCGTCACAGCTGTGCTTCTTGAGCTGCCTTGAGTCAGAGAAACCCCGGCCACACTGCTGACACGAGTAGAGCTTCTCCCCCGTGTGAACCTGCATGTGGGACTTGAGCTGGTTTGACTGGTGGAACTTCCTGAGACAGAACATACACTCAAATGGCTTCTCACCCGAGTGGATCCGCAAGTGTCTGTAAAAGTTCCCGTCTGTTCTGAAGGCCTTGTCGCACTGGTCGCATTTGTATGGTTTTTCACCTGTGTGAATCCGCTCGTGCTGCTTCAGACTACCTGCATGGAAAAATCTCTTTCCGCACACATCACACACAAAGGGCTTCTCCCCCGAGTGGCTCCTCTGATGATAGCTGAACGAGTATTTGTTGTGGAAAGACTTCCCACATATATTGCAGTTGAACTCCTTGGGCTCACTGTGGCCTTTTTCGTGAAGTTTGAGGGAACATGCGGCGCTGAAACCTCTCAGACATATTTTGCAACTGAATGGTTTAACCAACGACTTGTTTCGCCTTCTAGTCTGGAGAAGTCTTTGTGTGCCGTCCGTTTCCTCATTCCTGTCTGCATGCACGTACTTCTGATGTATCAGCAGCCTGCAGTTGAAGAGGAAGGTCTTCCCGCACAGATCACACATGAAAGGTTTTCTGGCACCGTGGATGAGCATGTGGGACTTCAACTTGGTGTTGTCTGAGAAGCTCTTGCCACACTCCTGGCAGGTGAATGGCTTCTCTCCTGTGTGAATGCGAAGGTGCCTCTTGAGGTTGTTGTTCAGGCTGAACCTCGCTCCACATATGTGACAGGTGAACGGTTTCTCCCCAGTGTGGACTATGCTGTGTCTTTTCAGAGCGGTGCCAGTCCTGTATGACCTGTTGCACACGGTGCATATGAACGGAGTGACGCCTGTGTGTTTCCTCTTATGCACAGTCAGGGAGTGGGCATATTTGAAAGTCTCGTCGCACATTGTGCATTTGTATTTTTTGGCGTTGGAGTGAACCATCTGATGGAAGCGAAGGGTGTCTTTACTCTTGAACTCCTTCCCACATGTTGCACAGCTGAATGGTCTCTCCTCTGAGTGTACCGCCATGTGACATTTCAGCTGGACAGACGTCTTGCAAGTCTTGTCACAAAGCTGGCACTTCACCATCTGCTTCCATTTCTCGTGGCGCAGGAGGTGGTTTTCCAGAGACTGCTTGATTCTGAATGTTCTCCCACACTGATCGCAGGTGAACGGCTTTGGTGGTTTCAGCCGCTGGTGAAGCTTGACGTGATTCTGAAGCGACTGCTCTCTTCTGTACGATCTCTTACACAGAGGACACGGGAAGGGCAGGGGGGCTTTACTTGCCTCGTGACGCAAGAGGTGATTTTCCAGAGACTTCTTTTCCAGGAAACTTCTGCCACACTGCTCACAAGGAAAAGGTTTCTTGTGGACCTTCGTGTGTTTCTTCAGTTCACTCTTCCAATGAAAGCTGACATCACACTGCTCACAGGAGAACCTCTTCACTGTTTGTGACTCTTTTCTTTTAGGCCTTTTTGCCTGTGTTCCAGCTGATGTGATTTTTTTCTCTACTGCGCTGTTGTCAGTGGAAACTGGAAATGGAGGAGATTTACAAGATTAGTCTTTTATTATATTAGTCACTTCTTTTTTTGAGAAAGGGCTCAAAATACTAGACTTGTTCCAATACCTATACCTGTATGGGAAATACCTTACATGCTGCCTAAAATGCTGGATCGCATATCAGCATGTACAGGAGTCTATGCACTGATCCAATACCCCATATTTTTTAAATAAACACCCGGATTAAATGGTACTTCTATCTTGAAATCAAAACGTCTTCCCCACTCCAAAACAGCAGCCACACAGCACGTGGCGCTGTGCAGCCACTGGCACCTAAGAAAACACAAATACACTAAATGGTGCAGGTAAAAACACACTTAGGTGCATGCAGTTTTAAATGTTTCATTCACCAGTGCATGTACACAGAAATAAGTATTTAGAGCCCTGCGACAGGATTGTATCCTCTACCTATTCAAGTTCCTTCCAAAACTTCTAAAAGTGAAATCTGATCATACCTTCTTCAGTTCTGGAGGGTGCTCTCCTGGTCCTCCTCTTTCTCCCTGAAGGTGCCTTGTCAACAGATTTCTGTGATGCACAAAGAAATAATTTCTGTTTAATTAAAAAAAAAACAAAAAAAACACAACACCCTAACAGTGAAGGGTTTCCTGAGCATTATTACACTTCATATATAGATACATGACTCTAGAAACTTATGTAAATAATTTCAGTCTGTTGCTTAAAGAAAGCAACACTCATCATATCACCTTTATTGTCCTTTATATACATAATGTATCTCCACCAGTGAGATGCAGCTGATGAGTATACAGACACAAAATATTTCAGGTTTGAGATTATTAAGACTTTGTAGCATCCACACAAATTTGAATACACAGACTTAAACCAAATACAACAAAGAAACACCCGACCTTTTCTTGTGCCAAGTCGACACCACTGATGATGCTTGAGTCTGGACTTGGGGCGTCTTGAGGCGTAGACCCTGGCGAGGCTGCTGGTTTAAGGACGAGCTGTGTTGCTTCCATTGTTTCAGAGATGGCCGTCAATGATGTGGAAGGCTGGGTGACAACTTGACTGGCACCCAGCAACAGCAACGTGGGAGCGGAGCTGACTCTGCCAACAAACACCATCGGAGCTAATGCAGGTTTAGGGACAGTCACAGATCCAGCTGTGGAGTTGAGAACAGCGTCAGTGCTCTCTGATGAAACTGAAGGAGAGTTCGAGGTGGACTTCTTTGCAGCAGGACTGGTGGAGGCCGCCAACACTGGTGCTCCTGGGTTGTGTCGAAGACAGGGAGAGACATAATGTCACATCAGCTTAATTTCACGATTTAATGTTGACCATCTGATTGGAGAAATGTGTTTATCACAAGGAGCACTGGCTGAGTACAAGTACAAAGGATTTATCCAGCTGTCACACAGAATAACTTTCAGACATACTAACCGATAATGAAATTACCTACTGGTGGTAGCATTGATGGCTTTTACTGACAGCATCCCTGTCTGCACACATAGTTAAAAGGTAAACTTAATGACTTTGTTTAGCCCAACCAGTGCTGGAAGAAGTATTCAGATCCTTTACTAAAATAAAATAAAGGTTTCTACAAGTATCTAACACTTCAATTTGATGTTTTTAAGACCTTGTCAAAATAATTTTTAAAGAACTTAAAGAATGATTTGGACAAAATATTTGATTTTTTTTCAGTTTGTGGCAATTAAGACCTGAAAAATTCAAATTTAGTTCTGCTTGATAATATTTAGGGCCTAATATTTATGAGATTAAATTGCAGACATTCTAAGTTTTAAGACTTTTTAAGGACCTGCAGATACCCTGGATGTACTAATACCACACTAAAAAATTCTGTTACAATAAAAAATTCTGCATTAAAAATGTTATGTATAAAAAAATGTTAAGTAAAAGTATGTAAATATAACAAGGAAAGTGTATTTAAAGTGTAAAAAGTAAAAAATACTCTTTGCAGAAAAAACAGAACTAAAGTCAGAATGGTTTGAAATAGATTTAAATAATTAGCAGGATAAGCAGCAAACCATCACATCTGAAAAGCACATATTTTCTGTCAGTTTTGACTTAATCTATTAGCAAAATAGTCGATTGCCAAACAAATTTAAAGAGTCTGATTCTGACTGATCGATTGATTGATGACCTCCCCTCACCTATCAGTGAGCTGTCCTGCATCAGTATGCGTGTCGAGTCTCCCTGGGACCTGTTGGTGCCTTCACTGATGCTCTTCAGCTCCTTCTCCAGCTGCTCCATTTCTTTGCCCAGCTGACCCACTCTGGCCTCCAGCTCCTGCTCCAGCTGCCCGGCTTTCCTCTGCAGCACGTCCTCCAGCTGCTCCACTTTGGCCCGCAGAGCCTCGTTCTCCTCGAACAGCTCGGAGGAGAACTCCGTGAACACTTTGTGGATCTGGACCACCAGACATTTCTCTATCTCCTGGATTTCGCCGCCGACCTTCGCGTCCTCCCATTCGGTGTTTGGCGCCTCTTTCGCCCAGAAGTCTCTGAAAACAGACACGGTCGCCTGGATGGCGACTTCCACGATAGACGCCACTTCGCTGCCGAACCTCGCCTCCATTGGTCTTCAGTCAAATTAAAACACTCAGCCCACTGTGTCCGCGGGGTATTTACGCATAAATAGTAACTTAAATCAGTCACTTGGACTGTAAACACATTAACACCTTTTCTTCCGTATAACCGTAAAGTCAACTATCCGATATGGCGGCCATAGCAGCCTGTACGTTTCTGAAAAGAGTCCGTGCAGCATTTCCGCCTCCGGTGTCACGTCTACATTTCAAAACAAAAGCCCCAAACACCCCAGTGAGCACAATAAGCGATAATAACCGAAGATGAAGTTTTGAGATATTTTACGGTATTTTAAAGTAAAATAAGCAATACTACAGTGTAAAATACTCTCATACAAGTAAAACTCTGCATTCAAAATAAGTACATATTATTAGCATCAAAATATACTTAAAAGTACGAGAAGTAAAATCGGATAAATGTTGTTCCTCTTTGATGAGTGGACCACAAATAGGTTTCACATTTAATATGTTTAAGCAACATAAATCAAATGAAAGGATTCAATATTTGAAATATATTGAAATAAATAATCAAATAATAAGTTCAAAGTAAAGGGATTTATTATTAAAATAAATGCATTCAATTAAATTAACTTTAAATAAATTAAATTAATAACTTTTATAAGCATATATGACTGGCAAGATAATTAATACAAACAAATCCCTTTATTTTAATCAAAATTTTCATTAATTTTTTTAATCTATTCATTTTAAATGCTATAAATAAAAAAATATTTATTTTATTTTATTCAATTTGTATTTATGTTACTATTTTAATGTATTCATCTAAATACCATAGGTAACCATTTGTTAAGTTTTTAAAGAACTCATTTTCATTTTTAATATATTTTAGTATCTTAATATATTCATTTTAAATACTAAAGCCTTGTACTGTGTTTATTTGTATAATTTATTTATTATATTCATGTAAAAATACATATATAATCCGTCAAAAAGGGCTGGGTTGGTATATTAGATTAACACATATAAGAAAAAATGAAATTAGAGGAAAAAAAACTGAACAGGTTTAATCCGTGGATCGTCCGAAGATCTACTTGTACTTTCTAGTGGTGTCCACAAGATGGCGCCATTACACCAGAAACCACCTGCTGACAGATAAAACTCACAGCAAATTTTTAAGGGTTTAAAAACGTTCTATTTATTTATTAATTTATTTATTTATATTGTCGAAGACATGAAGCTAAGGCAAACAATGATATATATATAGTAAGGCAAATGAATGATGACCCTTTTAATTTAGATACCTTGATATTTTTCAGACTCAAACCTATGGGGTGTATGACTGAGTTTTAAATATTTTGCAAGTAAATCAGGGAAGAAAACTTAGCATAGAATTTGTGTTGTGATGCAAATGTTTCCTCTCTTATCATGCAGCCCAATGGAGTGAATCTGTTCTTGTCCAAAATGTGCCGAAATGTATGTCAGGTGGAACATACATCTGTCAACACACTGGTTAAGTCTGTAGTGAACTGTTGAAAAAGACAGTTACCTATAAGAACATGGATTCACCTTTATGTATGCAAACAATCCACCTGCCTTTTTTTTTTCAACTTCATTAAATGGACTGTTTTTTAATTTTGAATCTCACAGATGGGTGAAAAGCTGCAGCAGCACACGAGACATATGTGTACCTCCACACAATGTATTGTATTGTTCTATTATTATTCTAACAATAAAGTATTCTTATAATTTGTAAATTTGTTCTTGCATCTGTGAACATGGAAATAATTCTTGTGTGTGCCTTGTAAGCTCCTATAGTCTAGGCATCTTGATGTAAGAAAGGGCCTCTGTCAATCATTACACTAAACCACTAATCACTAGAAGCAGATTGCCTGTTTAATTTGTGCAAGTTATAACAGAGACCTGTTGAAATGGCGAAACCAAGTCCACAAATACGGGACACAGAATACCTCCAGTGGCAGAAAAAACAAAGCTCGCTGCTCTACTTGAGAAAGAGAGTACAGGAAGACGGCATAATTGCAGACAGATCATTTGAAGCCTTATTTCTTGTGATCTCATTTGCTTTTACTGTTTCAGTAATGACCTGACTTTGCTCTCTAGTATAGGTATGGTACAGGCAAGGCAAGTTTATTTGTAAAGCATCTTTCAACAAGGCAATACAAAGGGGTGTTCAGGAGGCATGAGAGGCATTGAGACAAGATATAAAAGGAGGCCATATAAAAAGACATGAATAGGATTTTAAAAATATTAAAGTAAGATAAAAGATAAAATAGAGTAAGACATTTAAGAGCAGAATAAAAAGAACACTAAGTAGTGGTTGATAGTGGTTCATGGACAGCAAACAATGTTTATGAGTCAGCAAGACCTCATTTTCAATTCTCATGTTTTCAGGATATTCAGATACACATAACACAAGTACTGTAAATCATTTGGTAAACAGACATTAATAAGGCTGAAACATAGCAGGAGAATCAGGTTTCCTCCTCTGGGCCCAGATGTTCAAAAACTATAATCTAGATCAGAATAATCCCAATTTGGAAATTCACCAGCCTGGTTTTGATACTTCATCTGTCAACATACAAAACATTTTTAAGATTGGATCCAATCTGATATCTGAAATCCGATCAGATAACTTCTGAACAGCTGGGCCCTGATGATCTCTGCAGACCTCCTGCTGGATGTGTCATCTTCTATAAAGTAAACTTCCAATAACTAAACCCTCTCTATTTGGGACAATATTTACCCTTACAGAGTGGTAAACTGGCAATTTGGTAAACTTTAGCTGACTGGACGGTTTCGTGGTCTGTCTCAGATGTTGGTGAGCACCGTGCTGGTCACTACGGCGACAGTGAGGGTTCCCGGCAGGTCGTTGTCACGGCGATTGCCCTTGTCCCTCAGGTGTAGCGTCTGCTGGAATTCACCTTGCTCGGCCGGCAATGTCACCTGACCCAGGAAGGAGTCCATCAACACGTTGTGGTTGTAGATCTGAGAGACACAGTGAGAGAGGAATTCACCGTTTACATGTGACAATAACAATCACAACACAGACACAATTTCAGCGGTGGAATGTAACTAAGCACATTTACTCAAGTACACTGCTTAAGTAAAGCTTTGAGGTTCTTGTACTTTACTTGAGTACTTCTATTTTCTGCTTCTTTATAGTTCTATTGCGCCACGTCTCAGAGGTAAATATTGTACTTTTCACCACTATATTCGTCTGACAGCTTTAGTTACTTTGCAGATTTGGATTATTAATACAAAATGTAATGTGTAATATGGTGTTAAGTTGAAGCCGTTAGTTGCTGTCCACAAAGAGTGACCCAGATTAGTTTAAAAGTTATTTATTGGCTTTAAGTCAGAGGAGCAATATTTCAGTAGTTTTAGGGGATGTGCTGGTGCAGCAACAAGTCTGAGACAAAGTCTGTTTGTAAAAAGCATCAAACTGCTATCAATGTGTTGCTCAAATGCTCTGAGCAATAACATACAACACATCTTCTTTGTAGCATCCATGTTGTTTCCACATTATAAACTAAAGCTCCTGAACACACTGAAGTCAGAGGAACAATTTTCCAACTTTGGAAATGGGACCATCTGAGGAGCACGTGAATGCAGCATTTTACTGATCTGAATACTTCTTTCACCACTGCACAATTTTCTGTCAGACTTAGCTGACTACCACACACACACACACACACACACAAACAAACCTCGATGCTGATTGGCTTGTTGGCTTTCTTCCTGTAGAAGAGCCCCTTGGTGTCGAAGTTGGGGCTTCGTGTGTTTTGATGGACCGGAGAGCGAACTTTCTCTCCTTCACAACGAATGATCACGTAGGGATCAGACACTGAAACACAAACACACACATAGTACCAGCTGAGAACATTTAAACCATATTAATTCATGTGTTATTTAAGGAAAGTGAATGATGTTTGATTAATTAACAACTTTTAAAGGTCAAGTGTGTAGGATTTAGAGGCATCTAGCACTGAGGTTGCAGAACTGAAACTTCTCTCTGTATATCAAGTGCGTAGGAGAACTACAGTGACCAGTTGGAAGTGCAAATGGCCCTGTCTAAAGCCTGTGATTGATTTGTCCGTTGAGGGAAACATGATTTGTTTCCATAGAAGAGGACCTGTTCCCTATGTAGATATAAACCGCTCATTCTAAAGTAACAAAAACACAATCATTTTCAGGTGATTATAAATGAATTAAAACAAAATTATGAACATAGTATTCCATGTCTGCCAACAGATGCCCCTAACTCCCCTGAACTCGATCTTTAAGCTACAAAAGCAAACCACATCTCCATTGTGACTTAAGCTATACAGTTCTTAGCTAACACACTGTATGTAGCAGAGGCTTAAATAAAACTGTAATATTAAAATCTGGAAAGATTCAGGCACAGCTGGGTGTCACCAGTGGTGAAATGTAATTACTTGAGTACTAGTACATAAGTACAATGTTTGTATTTCTACTTTATGCTATGTTGTACTTCTACTCCTCTACATCTCAGTAGGAAATATTCTACTTTTTACTCCACTAGCCTTTTTGACAACCTTAGCGACTTCATACAGACTAAGATCAGTAATAAAAAATATTAATAATATTCACTAAATAAATTATGCTGTATCATTATAGCTGAAGATACCCAGCAGTGTGTTAAGTATTTAAAATCAGCTCTGATTTTTCACCATTTTCTGACACTTTATAGACCAAATTATTAATGGATTATTTGAGAAATAATCAACAGATTAATCAACAATGAAAATAACTGTTACTAGCAGCCACAGTTTCGACCTCACCTGTGCACTGTCTCCAGTAACATCCTGAAATATTTGTAGACAACCAGAGGTCTCATCTCATATTCAATAAATGTGCAAATAATTTAAAATAATAATTTTAAATAATAACCAAAACATTGAGTTGTGATATAAACTAACAATACAATTCAGGGCATAATACTCAACACTGCAATGTCCAAAGAGCTCTAAAAATACCTTCAAACTCTTGTTTTGTGAAGCTTATAAAGTTCAATTTAATCAAACTCAGTAACTGTTAATGGTTTCAGGAAAATATCCTGCAAAGTGTCTCTGGGTCATTGTTGATGACTCGTGAAAAAAACAAAAAAACAAACTAACCTCCATCAGAGTCTTGTCCTGCGAGTCCGTTAGCCATCATTACATGGACCTGAGTGACCAGAGAGGGATAACCACACAATCCGGACCAGCAGGTCTGTGGAGGCTCATGTACAGTCAACTCCCTACAGGTCACAAAGACAGAGAGAGAGACAGAGGTACTTGAATTTGTTCTTGTGTTCATGATCCTTTGTTTTTATCACATGTTAAAGATGTTGTTAATAAATGGGCTGCTCTGTCAGTAGTTTTGAGCTTTAAGTTTTAAAGGTGCTGTCTGCCAAAAAAAGGAAAGAAAATAGGTGTCCTAAACCCCAGTGCTGTGTCCTCAGGTGTGATTTGCCCCTGTGGTTTAGTCTGAACCTGTTTCTGTGTCTTGTAAGTCACTGATATGCAACAAGAGTTAACTGTATCTGAGGTTTATCTGAAAGGTTTTATTGATAATATTCTTATATAGACCAATAATTAAAAAAAATAATAACATCCACAGAGAAAGGTGCAAAATAAAATATACCTTTTCCTAAAAAATAAATCATGGGAGTCTCATGATAAACAGAGAGTGAGAGCGGGGCAAGTCATGTCACATTACAATTGGCTGGTACCTAAAATCAGTGGTGAAAAAGAAAAGGGTTGTAGTCTGTTGATATAAAACAGCATTTCTTTCCCTGCCTGTAGTTTGAATCAGTGTTGTTTCTCCTTTCCAAATATGATGAAAAATAAAACCAATAACGGTGGAACTTTTGTCATGGCACAGTGTTACCTATAGCGAGCTAACACTAGCCACATCCTAAGATTACCATGGCGTTAGATTACGTTACACGAATCTTGAAACACCACTGCACAAACTAAGCTAAATCTATACCTACTGTGTAGCAAAATGTTGCAAAATAAATTCATTACTATAATAGTTCGGCTCCTGGTAAAAAAACCTCCTGAACAACGAAAACTGAAGGAATTACAAATGCGAGAAACTGACTGCAATGACGGCGTTGCTCCATCTTTTGTTAGTGTTTGATTGAGAGACCCCCTGCTGGCAGAAAACTTTGCCTACTGGTTTGGTAGGAGTTAAAATCTTTCACACTATCACAGTGTCAAACTAATTAAGTGTCAGTCAGGCTTAGGGGTGACATATTTGCTATTTTCCGATGTTAAATATCACTTTCAAACTGCCATTTCACAAAATCAGTTTCCTTTTTAATATCCAATAATGCTGCTGAGCGGCAATCACTGCAACGGTCACACAGAAAACAACAAAGGCTGAGTTCAAAATAAAACAAGCCCAGTGTGTCCCTACTTGCAGTCTGTTGGAAGGTCAGCGAAGATGCGGAGCAGGAAGTCTCCCTCCAGGCCAGGGTCAAAGGTTGTGGGTATGATGACGTACCGCCCTTCTTTCAGGTCAGTGCGTATGAACACAGATCTTGAGTTGATGTAAATGCTCCCACCAACCTTCTGCTGGGTAACGTGCATGCGGTAGATCCTGTTAAACTCCACCTGAAGACAGACAGGCAGCAGCACCTTTATTTAAAGGCTTGCAGCATATTTTCTCTCTCTTCAGCCTCCTCAGCTCTGAACTAACACACCTGCACACACACTTTAATAGGCAAGTCATGTGTATTGATATGCCACATTATCAGTAACAAGGCAATTCAAAGTGCTCCATATAAAACATCAAAAACATCAAGACAAAGTGCAAAAGAAACAAATCATAAAAGGAAATTTACACACAGTTATAAACAGTCATTAAAGAGCCAAGAGGAGGGAAAATAAAAACAAGCTAAAATAGAATATGACAGGTATAAAAAACAAGAATACAAGTAAATATTTGATTTAATAAAAGGCAGCAGCAAACAGAACAGTCTTCAGCTGGTTGCAGTAGACCTGCATGTTTCTGAGGGTTTGTTCCAGATATGTGGAGCACATAAACTGAATGCTGCTGCTTGATGTTTGGTTTTGACTCTGGGGACAGAAAGCAGACCTGTCCTAGACAACCTGAGAGGTCTGGATGGTTCATTATGCAGCGGAAGATCAGAAATGTATTTCAGCCGTAAAGCATTTAATGCCTTATAAACCAACTATAGTATTATCAAATCAATTCTTTGACAGACAAGAAGCCAGCGTAAAGACCTCAGGACTGGAATATCTGAAGATAACTTGTACATGGATTTTGAGATGACATCTAATATATACACACACACACACACACACACACACACACATTCACACACACACACACACACACTGAGCTGACCCTGTGTATGTCGAAGCCAATAGCCAAGTTTTCTCCTCTTCCCTCTCTCAGTGTGGCTCTGCGGTCTTTCTGCTGCAGACAGATCAGTACCTCGTCCTCTGGCTTCTTCACATCAAACACGTACTGCAACACAGAGAAAATAAATACACACATAGTATTATAGTTCTTTCCACAGCAGAGTCGTCACCATTGCAACGTTCACAGTCTTGCCTAACACCAGATCCGAGAAATGATGAATCACTGAGAGGAAATAACACCTGCGGGTTCTGGAGGAAGGAGTGCTTGTTGTTGGTACAGCCCCCGGCTCGGTTGAGAAGCGGATCATCATGGCGGCGCCAGGAGCCCCGCATCACAGCCTCTTCCCAGGTCTTATGGAAACTCAGGTAGGATGTGTTAATGAGACGACACAGGATGAGGTCTGTGAAGTTGGCGATAAAGTCATCAAATGTCATCCTGCAGGAGGGGAGAGAAAGAGGGGTGGAGAAGTAGAAATTTGGGTTTAGAATAAGTTACTGTGTGATCAGAGAGATTTATGGTGAATGAAGAAAAAATGTAAACAAAGACAAAGAAGTGTAAATTATGTTTAGAAATTACCTAAGAATCAGTAAAAAGATTTATTACATCAACAAATTAACCCTTGAGTGAATGACAGTTACTGTAGGTCAGTGACCTCAGGGAGGTAACCATGCAGGCATCTTGTGTCTGCCAACAGGGGGCAGCGTTGGACTCAAACTCACCAAAACTCTCCATCATCCTGCACAGTCATACCGATGTTCTCCCTCTCACTCTTACTGACCTTATTCCACTCTTCAGAGCTGCAAATAGGGAAAAAAAGATCTTTATTTTTCTTCTAATATAAAACTTGGATGGCAGATGTAAAATGTGTGTAATAAAAAGTAAACATGTCAGCACTAAAGAACAAAATGACATCAAACTGACATGTTAAAAGTCCAGTGTGTAGGATTTAGGGGGATATACTAGCAACAATGGAATGTAATACAATAAGGCTGTTTTCCTTAGTGTATAATCACCTGGAAATAAGAATTGTCATGTTTTTCGTTACCTCAGAATGAGCCCTTTATATCTACATAGGGAGCGGGTTCTTGTCCACGACATCTGCCATGCTGCACCACCATGTTTCTACAACTGAACAGAAAAACAAAACACTGGCCCTAGAAAAAGCCATTTGCCTTTTCGCATCAGCCACCATAGTTAGCAGCCCCTTGTCAATGAGGCGAACAATATCAGAAAAATACTGATTTTGCTTTATTCAGTGTTTTTACCAGCTTAAATCACCTGGTCTGTTTGTTTTGAAGATAAAGAGACCTCTGTGGATAAGTCAGCTCCAAATTAAAACCTCCTGAACAGTGGACACTGTAGGAACCCTAACCGAGAATTCATCCTTGGCACATGGGAGAAGTTTCAGCCAGTTGCAATCTGCAATCCTCACTACTATACGCCACTAAATCCTACACACTGCTCCTTAAACTTCAGTGTCTGTGGATCTCTCTTCCTCACCTGTCGCTCCAGGCCCCGTTCCACTCTCTCTCTCCCCAGGGGTTTCTCATGCGGATCATGGTTAGTTTGTCCGACCTGAAGTAGGCCAGCAGGCCATGACCCAGCCTCACCCTGCGGACATCCGTCACTGCGTAGGCATGGCCCTTCACCAGGCCACAGGCCAGCTTGGCCTCCATTTCTGCTGCACTGGTTGCCTGGAACGACACAGCACTGGTTCAGTCAGTCTGTAAATCCTTTCTAAATCAATTCATTTAATCATTCAGATGTATGTTTGTCTGCTCCTCACCCGGATCGAGCAGCTGATAAGGCCTCCTCTGTTGTGGACTTTTAAGACTCTCTCGAACAGCTCAGTGCGTTTCTCTTCATCGTCTTTGAACCCGTTCTCCATCAAGTCCATTGGCTCTGACACGCCGCCGGTGAAATCCACAAGAGCGTCAGCTGTGTTGCCCCCATCAAGTGCCTCATAGCATCCACACATCCTAGAAAACACCCACAAGCAATCATCAGTGCCTACATACAGACATTTTAATTGATACATTTTATTCTTGCTGATTCTTTCTTGTTACTTCAGCTTCAAATTTAAGAAAAGACTGCAAAAGAAAAGCACCCCCGTGTACTAAAGAGGGCGCCCCTCAAAATTAAATCAATGGTTCAGAGGCAAGACCTAACCCTAATGGCACCATTTACCAACTTGCAATTGCATCGCAGCAGTCAGTGGGAGTGGGTGAGGGTGACCAATATTGTTTGGCTTTTTTAAAGTACAAGTTTTGAGAAGAAACAGATACAACTCAGGCTTTCATTCATAAAATATTATATCAGACTCCAAAAGTTACCTGGGCCGCAGATATGGGCCCTGACACACCAAGCTAACAGTCTGCCATTGGTCAATTTCGGGTTGCTGTTGAGTTTCTGTCACCCTAGGTTCGCAGTGTGTCCCGCACCATTGGCACTAGTTGGTCCTTGTAGCCTTTTTTTTTTGACGATTCAGCACATTGAATCTGTGCCGGAGACGGCGGAGCCCATCTGTGCCTGAAATCACTCTGATTGGCAGTTCAGCTCAGCACGCAAGAAGAGAAACAGAAGTGAGGAAAGCAAACAAACGACTACCATAAAGAGGGCGTGAAATCAAAACAAACTTGTTATATTTGTTAAGATTTTATTTCTTTAGCCACTGAGCTCTGTAGCAGACATGTTTCTTAATTGTTTGTGTTACTGTTCACTAGTACAAAGTAAATATCAACCTGATGTAAAGTGTTAACTGGCTAACTAGCATCTTGAATCTGTCAGTCTTCCAGTTTCCCTTTTTGAATGAAGAATACAAACTACCACCGCCTGCTGGTATGGAGAGTTATTTACTCTCAGAGAAGTGCAGAACGTAGTTGCTAGTTAGCTGTTGGCCGAGTCTTTGTGGTGTGTTCAAGTACAACTTTTTGGACAAGACACAGGCAGCGTGAGTCAACCCAACAGTTGGCCTTTATCGGCCACCAGTGCTTTGATGTCGGTTAAGTGTGTCTGGGCCATTAACAAACAGTTGAAGTCTTACTTGGCGTAGGCCTTCTCCACCAGTGCGCTCCAGAATTCGTTGCTGTCGTTGGAGTGGCAGTACACCAGCTGTCCGTTCGCCGTGGGCAGCTGGTCATCGATCACCACATCTACCCACTCACCAAACCGCCAGAACCGGAAGTGGAAGATCCCGGCATAGGACTCTGGTTTTTCATCATCCCACTCCTGGTCTTTCCAGTCAGGGATCACCTGAGGAAAAAAACACACCGTCAAGCTCAAGTTGGTTTAATTTGGTCTAATCTCAAGTCTAATTTGTTTATTACACTATACTGGAATCTAAAATGAATAGACAAAATAAAAATGAGAGAAAGACAGACGCAGTGTGTTGTTCAGTTTGGATCCAATCACATTCACTCAGAAATTGGACATAGTGATACCTGTAGGGTGAACATAAGTATACTGTAGCTATGACAGTGTGTTAATGAGGTCTGGTGGTCTTTGTTTCAGATGTTTCAGTGCTAAGTTGCGGCTTCTTGCAGGTGACTTTCCCAGAGAATTTAGCTGAGAATTCTTGTGAAATTCCAGAATCTCAATGTCAACCCGAGAGTGAAGCAGGAAAATCTCATAATCTGAGTGGTGTCGTACACTGTGATGTTTTGTTAAAGCTAGGGCAGGCAACTCATTTTAAAAGATTTTTGTTGTATTTGTTTAAAGTCTCTTTACAACCCCAATATGATCTGGAATACTTCGGAAAAAAAGAGTAAAAATCCAGTATTTGTGGCTAAAAATGTTGCTAATAGTATAGCCTTCTGCTAACCAGGGGCCAAAGGCTCACTGCTGCAGTTTCACGTTTGCGTTTATGTAGCTAACGTTAGCTAGAGCCTTAAATCACAGTGTGTCCTCTGCCTCACTCCCCACCGATAAAGACCACCACGCCAGGAGGGGAGCGGGCAGCAGAGATCGACCCTCCAGTCAGCAGCTGCAGCACCCCAAATCCAGCCAGCACAAAGCCCACCTCCTGGGAACCAGACTCCTGCTAGATCAGCGCTGCTGGCCACCAGCCCACTGTGACACCTGGCACTGGGGGGTTTACACTGTCACTTGCAACTAAAGGTCTGTCTCCCGTGTGGCTGGACTACCTGTCTACCTCTGTCACTGGGGACTTGGCCCTTTCCGGATTTCTGCTTATCCCAGCTTTAATGATCATCAGACAAAAAATAATAATCAATATACATGAGTATTCATTTTTTACTTGATCCATTTAATACATATGACAATATCTTCTTTACATATTCTGTCCATTTGTTAATTCCTAAAATGTTCAGTTTTCCACCTGTTTTCCCCTTAATTAACCCGAGGATGCACAAAGTTTGTGACAAGGGAATGCCATCCACCCATATCCTGAGCCAAGATCCCTACTGATCACACACACACACACACACACACACACTAACAATTCTCAGTGAAATGAGTGATATAAATAAATAACTGATCCATTGAGCCAAGACCAGTCTTGCTCCCAGAAGCCCTCAGGAAACTCCCAGAGTTCCCTTCTGTACGTCATCAGCACCTCCTGTTGCCTAGCACCCTCACACATCACCCACCTCCATAACGCCTTAAAAAAAGAAAAAAAAGAAGAAAAAAAACGTAGATTATATTCATTTGATATTCAGACATTTCAAACCTGATTCACAGTGTCTGAAGATAAATTATTCTGCTGCAGGAAGAGATTTGTTTTATTTTGAGTTTACACCTCGGCAAAGTATAAAATAGTTCAGACAGACACTGGTCCTGGTGGCAGTAATGTTCAGAATTCCTCCATGATAGCGAAAATGATCATATGAAATTGCATATCATAAACACATTAAGAAACATAGTACGTGTGGACATTTTACAACATTTTGGTGCAGAAATGTCACTTATCAGCCTTTATAGGACTGAAACAAGCTTAGCAGGGCTGAGCACCAATTATCCTGACTGATGCTGTTTTTGCATTGATCCCATGTCCCAATGCTCTCCCCTACCCTGTCCCATTTTATGTGGTTGATCAATGCATCCTAACCAAACTACCCTGTGGGCAGGAGGGAGGATGGTGGGGGGGGGGAATAAAGTGAGGAACTGTCACTGTGTGATGGAAATAGCTGGAGAGGGGAGGGGAGACAGAGAAGGCATACGAACCTATGAGAAAAGAGAGAGAGGGAGGGAGAGAGAAGGAGAGAAAAAGAGAGAGTGAAATGATAAACTCCACCAGAGCTCCATCTGTCACAGCATCCATCCAGACTGGCCAGGCTCACCCTCTCCTTAATCCAGGATTATAACCTTCAAGTCAGACATGGACCATGCCACAGCCCACACCGACACAATAGAGCTGGTGTTCAAAGAAGACACTGCGCTGACAGAGGTGAGGTTCTCACTTTGGATGACAACTTCTCATCTCGTCTGTTGTCATAGTACGTGTGGATGCAGTTTTGTCTTTACTTAGAAGGAAATATCATTGAATGTCCAAAGATCTAACCCAATTGCACATTTGAAGGTTTGTGCACCAAAAATGTCAACATTGCAGTTTTGAAGGCTGATGAAATGTTGATATCTTTAAAAAAGTATATAATCCTTTAGTTTATGGTAAAAAAAAAAAACTTTTGTAATTCAGTGTATTACTTTTCTTTTCATTGTTGGCAGACTTTTCAAAGTTTACTTTTTGGAGTTTCATCAAACTTTTCTCCCTGCTTTTATGAACAGTCTTCAAAACATTCATTGTGAAGGTTTCCTGTAGTGTGTGTTGTGCTTTGAATGTCCCTGGTGTCGTGATCAATAGATGAGTTAAAACACTGAGTACTAGCCTTGCACTCTGCCTCACAAATAGCCACAGCTGAGGTCAACAGCTCCTGGGCTCAAATGTTATAGTTAGGATAGTCTGAAGTGTGGTTGTATGAGGTTCTTATCCATAGTCAGTGTATTACCTACAGTAGATGTCTGTCGGCACGCCCCGAGTATGGAGAAGTGGCAGGAGCGCCGACACAAAGTCAAGCAAGGTACTGCTGTGGACGGGTCAGCAGCAAAACATATTTTAGCCACCTATGAAATGACCCACCTGAAAAATCAATATCAGTTAGTGTACGCTTTACTGAGAATGTTTTCACCGTCTATCTTTCCGTCAGACAGCCTGTTCTGATGGCTTCAGTTCCCCACATATGCTCTCATCAAAGCCACCAAATTCCATTGACAATAACAATAATTTTGGCCTTGCTGAACTCAGGAGCTGCTGGTGTACTGCTGACTTGATCAATTAGTTTGTGTTCCTGGGGAACTGAGGTGAATCCAAACTAACCCTTCTAAAGCCAAAGTCACACAATAACACAAAATAACTGATCGAGGCAGCGGTAGACCAGCGGCTCCTGTGTTCAGCAATGTTAAATGTGTTTTTCTCAATTGAGTCTGGCTTTGAGGAAAGCAATGTAATGGCTTAATTTCCCCTTCGGAAATTGACAGTAAGGTAAAGCAATGAAAATATTCTAAATATAGTAGACACTTAAACTGATAATGTATTTTGAGGTGGCTAAAATACGTTTTGCTGCTGCCCCTGTCCACAGCAGTACATTGCTTGGCTTCTATGGAGATACTCCTGTCTGCTTCTCCAACCGCCTTGAACTATAGGTAAGACACGACAATGGCTAAGTACCTCATACAACCCCACTCCAAAACTCCTAAAAAAACCTGTAATGTGCACCTTTGCTGTGCTGAGAAAAACTGGTTTAGAGTCCCTGAACTGAACACTATTGAAAACCTATGGAAAGATCTTCAAATTATAGAGGTGCGTCAATCTCAGTCTGATAGAGCTTCTGAAAACATGTAAAATAACAACATAAAAACATTTTTCATAACATATTGTCTGTTTCTTCTTTAAAATGTGCTATTTCCATCAAAGACTAAAACATAGATCTAGATTTAACTTTGATGTTTAGAAAAATCATTTCAGGCATGAGTCCTTTCACAGTACCTGTCCTTGGTCTTTGTTGTACGTTGTTCGTCCATTACAGACGTCCACTACCCTAATCCCAACTACAGAGTAAAGGGTGGTGGGGTGGATAATTTTTTACATTACTTCTTCCTCTCGAACCAATCTCAATTTTCCTTTCATCTATCTCTTCCCATGTTCTTTCTTTCTCTCTTTCTACTTCCTCTGCAGATGATGCGTCTCCGTGTATCGTCTTTGCAGCGGTCAGGGCAGAAGCGACAGGATGGTGAGCGCCTACTTCTCCCCCATGAGGCCGTGTATCGGCTGGACTTTCCCATCCAGGAGCTGAAATTCTCCCGCTGGCACTTCTCCCTCACTGCTTACGGTCGTGTCACCATCACCGGTATTTCTCAACACTGGACCCCTGACCTCACCCACCTGATGACCCGTCAGCTGCTAGAACCGATCGGAACGTTTTGGCGAAACGCAGAGGACCCAGAGGATTCACCACTCAAATGGCTGGAGGCAGACATGCAAGAGTTCGGCGAAAGGATTGCTGAGCTTGCCAAGGTCAGGAAGGTCATGTACTTCCTGTTTGCTTTCAAGGATGCTGCAGAGGCCGCAAATGTCAGCTGCTCGGTGGAGTTCACACCAGACAATTGACTCTTCACTTTCTGTCAGTAGAAGTCTGTTTGTGTTTTGGAGAAGAATTGCAATATTTTGTTCAATCTTTGACCTTTAAAAAACATCAAACTAGAGCTAAAGGATAACTTTGCATCCTCTCAAATCAGAGAAATACATCATGTTAAATATAGTCTTACTGATTCATCTGTAATTACACAGTAACAAGCCTGTAGTTCCACCTTCTTTGTGCACATGACCAGCGGCCAAGTTAACTGAATATTTTCTGTCACTGACTGATTTTTTTTTTTTTTTTTAAACAATGACAGAAAAATCTGAAGGCTGTCCTGTCATTTCGACAGATAGGAACTCCGAGGGCAATCTACCATAACTTTAGGTAATTAACACTCCCGTCCACTTGGTGGCATGCGCATATTAATTAGCCGTTGTCTAGTCTTGTCTTTGATCTCACTGACCTCGTTGTCTAGCTAGCTTTAGTCAAGGAGATTATTTCTTTGCTTTAGCCATCACATTAGTACGTTATATAGCTGCATCACATTGCAAAATGTAACAGCACCTGAGTTTCCGAAGTTTCTTTAAAAAGCCCAATAATTGTGATGGGGTTGATAAACGAGGTGAAAATTGTTGGGTCGGTCAGTCAAATGTCTGGTCAGTTAGCACGAGCTAACACGCCAACAGTAGATGACATCCAACACAGAGCTATTAAACGGTCCCAAAAACCTCACACAGACACAGAAAAGGCTCAACTCTTATGTCAAACCTGTTAATAACCACGTTGCTAACAATGCAGTCAAGGATGAAGGACAAGCAAGTGAGACTCAAAAGTTTATCTGCCAGTGGCAGCTAAAATTAAAGTGACAGGTAATATCAGATTATGATGGAATTTTTATGACCCTGTCTATCAAAATGACAGATAGTGAGAAAGTCGAACGAAACCTCTGCACCTGACTTATTTAACCTGTAACAATTCATTGAAACATTTTAGTGCAAAGAGCAAACATTTAACATCACTGACAGCCATGTCAATATTTCATAAGCACTTAAAGTAACAAGCTTTAAAGAAAGTATTTTTCACAACAAAGTGCTCACATTTAGGAGGAAAAACAGGAGATCAACTTTCCTTAAAATAAACATGCATCATCTACATAAATCATCAAAGTATATTTCAAACTTGAAATGTGGGCATTCAATAAAAAAAAAATCTTTACACAATATCATCTGATGATGTTAAAACTTCACAATGACCTGAAATCTTAGAAGTTTTATAACTTTTAAATATAAAACTCATGTGGATAAAAACTAAACTTCCTCTTGTAAATAAATCACGGCATTACTTATCAGCTGAATATTGTGATAATATGTGTTTGACTTGTTGTTGTATTTAGTTTCTAAAGCCTTTCATCGCTAGCAGGAGAGGCAGCTACAGTAGATGCAAAACAAGTAGCAGCGAATGGAATATCAAATATTCACAATGCATGACTGTCGGCCTGACACAAAACAGAGATCAATGAGGTGACATCTATTAAAAATCGACTGAAAGCTCTCTGTGTGTGCTGATGGTTATTGGTGTTACTAGATGGCGGGCGGGGGCGAGAGGAGAGGAGAGGAGTCAAGTCAGGTTCATGAATAAAGCCCAAATCTGCTTCTAAGGGCTTTATAGTTACATCCTCAATTCAGCAGGACATAATGTATTGGCAGTCATTGTCATCCTCTCATCATCATCATCATAGTTATCATGGAAACTTAAAAAAAAGGGGTGACAGGGAAGAGAGAGACAAAATAAAGACAGATAGACAAGACAGAAAGGAGAGAAGATAAGAAATGATTTACCAGAACACATGCAGCTTGTACTGATGTGTTGATACCAAATATCAAGGAAAAATGACCAAATCAACCAAATCTGCAAATCTACAAAGCCAGGAAAGTTTCAGGCTTCTGAAACACTCCTGGTGTGGTATGACGCCATGCAGACAACAGAACAAAACCAAGTCCAGCCAGACGAGGAGGGCTGCACCCGGTGGAATTGTTCCTCCCGGCTCCCCTACAGTCAAGATGGCCAAGAAGACGACAAAACGGGGACTAATTCATCCTATACCTAGGCCTGAGTTTAGTGGATCATAACATACTGGGTATGGAATTAATCTGCAGATGCTTCGGTTCAAAATGAGACCAAACTTTTCAATCGATGTCAGTTGTTTAGACCAAGATAAGGCCAAAATGTGGCCTGCAACAAACTAGGTAAGGGCTGTTGTTTTTCCAGAAAACTTTTGCCTTCTACCTGCCGGTTGAGAGAAGTGAGACATCAGCAGTTGATGACGATATAAAACAGTCAATGAAACAGGTTTTTCAACAATTGGGAATTACTGCAACCATGAAAAGTCCTTGAGCATACAGTCATAAATATGCACAAAAATATGAGAATGACTGATCCAATAGTTTTTCGAGATAATCTGCAGGCAGACAGACTGATACACACACACACACACTCTCTCTATCTCAAGCATGCACACACAACCAAACGCATGATCCCATGAGATAGTGACATGAGTAGCTCTCACTGCAAAGTAGTGATAGAACCAGCAGCAGAGACAGAAAATAGCCAGGGTGGAGAAAAGCCGAGCTCTCTGAGACAAGACAGAAACACAAACACACCCCAAATTAATATGCTTCACTCCAAATACGCTGGCAATGGTAGGCATGTACATTCCTGTGTAACACAAGGCTTATCTGTGCAATGACACAACAACTATGCTACTAAAGAGATTAGAAGGGAAGCATTCAGCTAATTATGTGGATACATTCCAATGCAGAGTAGAGCCACTGCTGCAAATTTCTTTAGACATGATTCCAAGTGGAAAATTAGAAAATTAGTTTCCTGATGTGAAAAAAAGAGCATTTGATTATCCGGTAAAATCAATAAACAAAAAAAAAATGTCCCAACTGATTTGATGGAGCTTTGGTCCATTTTTTCGTCAAGGGCCACTATTTTCCAGCCCATTGTTCTGTATGAACCTGGCGTCTGTGAGTAATAGATTACCAGTCTGGTGTAAAAAACAGATCATCATTAATTACTGTTAGATCGTGACTGATTTTAATGCTGTGTCGTGTGATTTAAATAACTGCTGATCCAAGCGTTAGCTTTGATTTTCACATAATGCTGCTTTTCTCTCTGGCTATTTTTCTGTCTCCCTGTGTTTCAGCTGGACTGAAGAGACACAACAGGGAAAAATCCAAGCATGCTGTGTCAACAGCTGCAGTATCTGGTCAGATGTTACAATAGTTCCCATTTTGTTTCCAGTCAAACTTTCCAGCTTACCGGAGCCAAATACTGGCAGTAACATGTTTTACACTGCATTTTTACCAAGTTAGTTACAGAGCCAACTGTTTCAGAGCAGACAGAGCCAGGGACAACATGATCGCAGGTTTTGTTAACAATGAATAAAAAAATAACCCCAAAAATATTTTCGTTTTGTATCAGAATGCTCTTTTACAGTTTCTATTTTTTTTCCTATTCCTATTTTAGTCTATATTCCTTTAATTAGTTATTTCTGTTGATTTCTATACTTGTGTTATTTCTGTCCTGTTCTGCTGCAACTACCCAATTTACCCACTGGGTAAACTGTCATATCTTTTCTTATATTTAGTTCAAGATAAAGGCTGGGATAAGCCAGTAAGTATTTGCAAAATGAGACAAATAGACTGTGGATGAATTCTAATTCAAAATGAGATACTGTATTTCAGTCTGTATTATTACCTTCGCATTATGAGCTAAAACCCACAATCAAGGCAAATTTTTAGCAATTTATGAAATAGATCAGGTTGGGATACTTGACAAAAATAAATATCACATATTAAAATAAGCAATGAAAATCTCTGTAACTTTAGGAAATACCTCTACACACATGTTGATGTGATGTGAGTTAAACCACTTAACTCATTCTGTCCTACAGCATGGTGACTGCTGCGTCTCTTCAGCTTGGAATAACAAAATGCTGTCTTTATTGTCATCAAGTTTCCAGTGTAGTTTACCTTAATCACACTTGAGGCTTAATAAGTGTATGTTTTTGGACCACTGACAAATGTCAAAACAACCGGCTGCTCCACTGAGGCAACGACACCTAAAGCAGACCTAAGTTTCCCTTCAGCTGATGGAAAACTGAGAGCTGCAGAGGACCTCTGAGACCAGACAGGAGGAATGAGGTCACCAACAGTGGAAAAAAGAAAGAAGACACACAATGCACACACACACAGACACACACAGACACACACAGACACACACACAACTCCAATAATACATTCTTATCATGTTAATAATACATACATACATATATCTATTTGGCTGAAAGGCAAAACAAACATGTTCTGCTGATGTGCTTTAGAGCAAGGCACTGAACCCCCTATGGTTGCAGAGAAAAAACAGAGAATATGTAACATGTAAGGTCTATATCTTCACTGAGACCCAGATACTTTAACGCATCCATTTGACGAATTCAAAAAGCTTCATTGATTGATTTTCTGTATTCTGTTGCCCCACCCAACCAAATGTTTAATATGTTCAATGCCCCCTATGAGTAATAAGGAATCATTGGCATTATGAAATTCACTTGAATGTCTACCCATGGCATATTTGCGATTTCTAGTTCTAATAGTATATTAAGCTCAGCAAGGCAATCCCTCGGGCATCTTTTAGTACGGCCTATGTAGGAAAAGCCTTCCACATATTGACAAGACAAGCAACCATCCATCCATTTTCGTAACCGCTTATCCTCTTGAGGGTCGCGGGGGGCTGGAGCCTGGGCGAGAGGCAGGGTACACCCTGGACAGGTTGCCAGACTATCGCAGGGCTGACACATAGAGACAGACAACCATTCACGCTTACATTCACACCTACGGACAATTTAGAGTCACCAATTAACCTGCATGTCTTTGGACTGTGGGAGGAAGCGGGAGTATGCAGAGAAAACCCACGCTGACACGGGGAGAACATGCAAACTCTGCACAAAAGGGCTCCCTCTTGGGATCAAACCAGGAACCCTCTTGCTGTGAGGCAACAGTGCTAACCACCACACCACCGTGCCGCCACACAAGACAAGCAGTATATGACAAATGTTAAAATACAAACATTCAAAAGTGCCGAATGGTTTGGTCAACTAAGGACCTTTTTTGTCTGCTGGAAGATATGAATGTATGAGCCTATCCCTAAGTGTGGGGGCCTAAAAGAAATGATGGGGGCTATGCATGTTTTTTCATCAGCCACCACAGTTAGCCGCCTCTCTTGATGAGCAGTGTTGGAAGAGCACTGATTTTATTAATGTGAAACTGTATTCTTTATTCAGTGGTTTTACTGGTTTTAAATCACCAGGTCTGTATATTTTGGAGAGGAAGAGACGTCTAAGGAAAATTCTGCTCCTGGTGAAAACCCACTGAACAAAAACACTGAAGGAATTCTAACCGGGACAAGTTTCAACTGGTTGCAATCTGTAGTCCTCACTGCTAGATGACACTAAATCCCCTAAATCCATCACACTGTTTCTTTAAATCCAACTGTAGATCCTGCATCACACCAATCCTTGCATCCCTTCACTGGCTTCCCGTAATGTACAAGACAGACTACCAGATACTGCTTAGAACAAGACCCTACTCTGAACTCTAACATCCCTATACCACCTCTAGGCCAATCCGACCATCCAATTAAGGTCTCTTACTCATACCTTACTCCCTCCACAAATCTAAGGGTGATTGTGTTCCTGCAGTAAGGGCCTCATCCCTCTGGAACTGTCTCCTCCCCTCTGTTAGATCGGCTGAGTCTACAAACAGCTTAAAAAAAATGTCTCAGAACCAATTCTACCCCCTTGCCCTCCCCGTATAGGTGCTAGTTATTTGTATTCTCTATATCTGTATATGTATCCTTTCTGTGAATAGTTGTATGTTCCTTATTTTTTATATCCTGCGAAGCCCTTTGTAACTTTGTTTATAAAAGTGCTACATCTATATAAATAAGATCTTGTATATTTCTTATCTCTGAACGACAGAAACAGTAACTTAATGAAGGTAACTGGTGCCACCCTATGGATGAAAGGTGTTATTTCCTGGTTGCTGCAGCATCCAGTTCAAGTCCTTTATCAGATGGATCTGTGATAATTCCTTTAGTCTGTAATGAAATGATTTTAAACTATAGTATTGTTTAAAGTTTCTTTGATAAGAAACTGTTAAAAATGTACACTAGTGTCAGGGTCAATCCGTCAGGATTGATGTGATAGTGACCATTGCACAGTGAATCATGCAAATGTTTTATGAGCCCTGACAGACACTGTTAGTAAGAACTTAGAATCCTAATAAGCACTGTTGCAACCAAGATAACAATATGTGTGGTGTTAATAATATATTTTAATATGAACACTAGTGATTTTGTAGAGGCCTTGAACCCAATTCACCACAACCAATGAACAATGTATTATTGTAGACAGTGTTGATGTGTGTGTGTGTGTGCGTGTGTGTGTGTGTTTGTTGAAAAGGGCAGTAATCTAAAATCACTTGGATTACACAAGGTGCCACAGTACACACAAATGTAATGTAAACACACACACCCAGTCACACAAATCTGACACCCATGTCCTTGCATGCACACATGCCGACACCCATCAATACACACACACATATGCGTGTGCAAGCATCCCACTCCTCCTGCTGTGTCTCAGTCCTTTTAATGGAAGTTTTTTACTGCTGTGCTGTAGTTAGCGATGCCACAATGTATCACTTGATCCATTAGTCTGCTGTATTTTTAGAGCTAGTTGCTTTATTTGGGCAATTTTGTTGACTTTTTTTTTTCCAGGGCTGAAAAATGAAGCCATTGCTTAAGTGCCACAAAGTGCAGTTCCTTAAACTGCCACTTGGGGTCTGCTCCAGGAGCCAGTCAATCCCCATAGACCCCCATGTTAAAATGCCCAACTTTATAGCAAAAATAAACATGCTTGCAGTCAAAAAATGGTTTTGGTCTCTATAGCTAATTACTATATTCATGACAAATGTACAGGGGTGATTTTCTATATAATTTACCCTTATGGCTTAAAATTAGCTGTCTGCCAGTCTTCACCTCAGTCTGAGTCAGATCCACCCCCCCATCCTCCACGGCTCCACCCTCTTGTCCAAATATGGTCACTGCTGGCTTCAAAACACTGAGGCTCCAAACGACAGCTAAAATGCCAAACTCCAGGCTTGAAAACTGGAGTCCACAAACCAGTGGTTGACCTCACCATAGCTACGTCCATTACTTCATACAGTCTAGGATTTTTGGGCAGCATACTGCGGCCTTGCAGGTTTTCTGCTGTGTTTTATAGTTTTGTGATGGATTCTTAATTATTGTGAATATTATGTGTTGTGCAATACCCAGGAAAAACAGTGTTTGCTTCGATGAAGCCAAAATTACAAAACCAACTGCACAGATAAAAAGATGAAAGACAGATGTCTCACCTTCTGCCATAATGCCTCCCTGGAGGCCAGACTGGAGCAGGCGGCTACGAACCAGCAGTTTCCGAGCTGGCCTTGGTGTAGGTCGTGGGCACTGATGCCGTTCACAAACAGATGGGGGTCGCTGCATAACTCCTAGAAGGATAAAGACGAATGCAGTCAATGTGACCCTTTTCTTCTTCTTTTAAATAAATTGTTTATTCCCGTCTTCTCAATTTCACAAAAGTACAAAAGTGAAAATCCATTAAAAGTAATGAGAATAGGCATCTCAACTGAATGGCTTTACCAATGTAAATTAGAAGAATATTTGTAGGCTATAAAGAATCCAACCCACACCCAAAACTTCAACTGCATTTGAAACTACCAATGCAAAAAAACAAAAAACAAACAAACTCATATCCGATAAAACAATGAATGAACAATCGTTTTTGAACAAGACATAATGTCAAAGGTCACTTGATAGGCTGGAATTTCAAAATTATTTTCCCTCTTAGAGATGGACAGAAACACAGTAGATGAAGACTAAAGGGATTCTAATTATATCATCATCAAGCAGGGTCTGAAATTACAGCCGCCATCCCCCAAACACAGGTAAATTGCTGAAAGTGGAGTGTATAATCATCAGGCCATCCACCACTTTGGCACACAGAGAAATTGCACAACACATATACATATTTGGTAAGGTTATCATATAATTGGATAAAGCTACACAATTTGCTCGCAACTGCTATATAAAAGCAACTCAATTGGCCATGGAAGCTATTTCATTTTGATTGACAGTCAAAATTCACCGAACTCTAACCAATAACAATCAATCAAAAGAGATTAGAGTGGATGCGCTCAGAGCAGACAGGTGTTGGCGATTGGAGCAGAGAAGAAATAAATAGTAAAGATGTCAAGTGGTAGTAAATGTGCAGTGTAGGTTTCACTTTGTAAATGAATAAATGCTGCAGCTCCTCAAGACCCCAGTAAAAATTCTGTATCTTGCTTCCAAACGTTAAGTGGGCATGTTAATGCATATGCCTGCATGTGTACAGTACCCTCCCACACCCCTACCCTCAACAACAGGGCCCCCAAAAAGCCAAGGAGTAATTTGAACAATGGAATGTATCCTGCCTGTAATGTTTTTATTTTTTAGTTTTGTTTTTTTGTTTGTTTGTTAAAGTATATCGAACACTGTATGAAATCATTCTCTACATTAAAGGAACAGTGTGTGGGATTCAATGCCATCTAGCTGTGAGGATTGCAGACTGCAACCAGCTGAAACTTAGTTAGGATGTTGATAAGTTAGGATTCCTTCAGTGTGCTCTGTTTAGCAAGAGCTTAGCTTTAGAGGTCTCCTTCTCTCCTAAACACATAGGTGATTAAAACTGGTAAAAACATTAAATAAACCAGCTTTACATTAAAATTTCTGTTCAGCTCATCGCAGATGGGCAACTAGCCTAGCACCTGCTCAGAGGTTTATTCCTCTCCAAAACAAATGGACCAGGTGATGGTGAAGGTGTAAATCATTAAAAACACTGAATAAAACAGTTTTCACCTGAAAAAATCAATGTCTCCAACGCTGTTTGGCTCATTGCATGGGGGCTGCTAACTATGGTGGCCAAAGCAAAAACGCAAATGTCCCTGTCTAGAGCCAGTGTTTGGTTTGTCCATTCTGAGAAACATAGCAACATTGGGATCTCCATGGACGAGGATCAGGTCCCTATGTAGATACAAATTGCTCATTCAAAGGTAATGAAAACAAAAAACAACTCTCATTTTCAGGTGATTACAAAGCATTATATTATATTCCGTTTCTGCCAATATATCCCTCTAAATCCTGCACACTGGACCTTCGTATTATGTCTAAATAATCTAAATGTTATTCCTTCATTTAGCACAGAGATTTCAAAAGTGGCAGATGAACAATCTGAGTGGCAGGACAAAAAAGTATAAAAACTATATTTCTATTGTCTCTGATCAACCTACAGCTGCTACACAGGAGCGACCAACAGTAGAAAGATTTGGGCGTGCTGGGTCGCTGCCAGTTGTGGATTAATGTGAAAGAGAGGGCGTTAGCCAGAGCACTCAGTCAACCATCAGAAGGTAAATATAGGGTAAAATACACCCTTCGATTAAGTAGTGATCGCTTTTGAATGTTCAAAGCAAAAGAAACCACAGAGTTTAAGAGAGTCAGACTATCAGGACAACAGCCAAATGATAGGGCTGGGACAAACCAGTGGCACACACCCAGCAAGACCAATAACTGTGTGGAGACAGATGTATACATGAAGCTCACTTACTACATGTTATATCTTAACATACAAGATATAACGTATTAATAAGTGAACTTCAGAGGAGAGGGTAGGTGGTTTAGTTATCTTTGGACAGAGCTAAGCTTGTCATTCCCCCCCCACTGTTTCCAGTGTGTGTGTGTACGCTAACAGGCTGCTTCATATTTAGCATTAACACTAGTGGTATCAATCCTCTCATCTAACTTTCTGACAGGAAGCCAACAGACGTATTTCCCAAAATGTCAGAAGATTCTTTTAGGTAGCTGCTACAGAGACAATTTGGGTTTTGTTTGGTTTTGAACTATTATATTGCCTATGTTGTATTTCTCAAATGCCCTACTGGTTTGTATGTATCTAAGCACAAATGTGTATTTTTTGTTTTCCTTTCTTTTGAATCTTTTGAATGTTAATGCACAGATGTAATTTTTATGCATCTTGCATATTGTAATTGCTCTGAGAAAAGAGCATCTTTCAATAAAACTACAGAAAGAGAACCTCAAATGCCCCTCACTGTGTGTGCATTCACAAAATTAGAGGCCGCTATTTTAAGTTCACATACTGTATATGCCCACACACACAGCAGCATAAATGTACACGTCTGTTCAACCACAAGAAAGAGACACACTCATACACACTCAGAGGAAAGAAATAGCCCTCCTTTAAACACTGTCTTCATCCTCCTCTTAGTTAACCACAAAACATGTAAAATTTGACTTGTTCATACAGTACGACCTCACTGAACTAGAATTACTGCCTTGCCGGTGTATGCCTCCGCCAACCAAGTCAAGTTGCACTTACAGTTTACATCCATGTCTGTGAAAACACGGATGCTGTGTCTCCTGTCTCGGTTTCTTGCAATACCCAGTTTACTAAGTAATAGTCCTGTCTTTATTTACAAACTCCTGTATTTGAATGTGTGCAGCCTATATGTTGTAAAGAGATGTTTGAATATCATTTTGTTAAGTCACAAAAAAAGCCTATATATGGGATTTATATCTTGTAATCTGCTGAGCTAGATGAGCAGACAGTATTCATATACTTGCATGAAGCGTACGGTGATCATCATGTGGTTGTTGTGGTTGTTGCTTGAGTGTTTCCAAGTCAACAAGTGAAACAGTCTTGCGGCCTGTCTATCAGCGTTTGTAGTCTCTGCCCTCGCAGACTTTACATGATGACAGTGAACATGTCACATTAGTTAGAATATGAATTCTGCAAGGGCTCAGTCTGTAAGTCCACAGGGTGGACATTTGGATTCAGCCTTAGTATAGGCAAGGTCAGACATTCTAGCGGACGTAAACATAGGAAAAACACATTTTTGAGAGGGGGAGATCTTTGAATTATTGATGTGATTGAAACACCTCACCGTGTTTGAGCTACAGTACACTGACACAGTGGTGTTACAGAGTGAGGGTTCCTCCCTTACAAAAGATCCTTGGTGAGTAGAGACTACAGCTGCAGGGGTACTTAAACCAGACAAGTTTAACTTTGGCCTGTTATCAACTTACTCACAGAATTAACATGGCAGCTGATATAATCTGCCACAGGCTATATATTATTAGCCTCCAAAATCCAGTATCAGCAGAAATCTAGAAGCTAGTACTGATACTAAGGCTGAAGCAGAGCAAGTTGGGACTTATCAGAACTTACAATCTGTTAGTGACACTGATCCAAAGATGCGTTGGCTCAGAGGGCTGAGTAATAGAGTTTTAAGTTCTTGTAAAATGTGTAGTTACTCTAAGGGTTCACTGGCTACCTCAGAGAGAAGGTTTACATTTAGGATGAAAAAAAAAACATGTTTCAACTCTCTCCGCTCCCTGGACAAATAGGCAATATCGATCAGGGAGTGCTTTAAGTTTCCTGTTTAAATATTTAACAGCTCAAATTATCAGTGAATGACAGTAAAAGCATACTATATGCATCGAGTTCAGGCTGGAGATGGATGTTCTTTTACACTGGAGGACGACCGGGAAATTGTTCTTAATCATAAATGATAAATGCAGTTTTCCTTCCAAACCATATTCAGACCCATCTTTTCAATCTTGCTGCAGTTTTTGGTCGGACAAAGAGCTCCACTGACGGCACTGTCCCATGCCTAAATTAAAGTAGCAGTGTAGTGGTATCTAGCAGTGAGGACTGCAGATTGCAACCAGATGAAACTTCCCCGATGTGCCAAGCATGAACTCCAGGTTAGGATTCCCTCAGTATTCAGTGTTCAGGAAGTTTTTACTGAGAGCCGAATTATCAGCAGAGGTCTCCCTCTCCAAAACAACAGACCACATGATTTAACCCGGTAAAAACACTGAATTAAGCAGTTTCACATAAAAAAAAAAATCTGTATTTTTCCAGCACTGAACGTTGCAGAGGGGCTGCTAACTACGATGGCTGATGCAAAAACACGAACAGCCCTAACTAGAGCCCGTGTTTGGTTTGTCCGTTTTGGCTAGTGTAGAAACATGGTAGTGCAACATTGCGGACAAACAGCTCAATCTGAAGTAACAAAACACAACAATTGTCTTTTTCAGGTGGTTATACACTAAAGAAAACATACTTACTATACTATACTATTATTTTATATTCCATTTTTGCAAAAATATCCTCCTAAATCCTACAACTTCGACCTTAAAAAAGACTAAACAGAAGTACACTGAAGTTTATTTTAAAGTAAATTAACAGGATCTTAGGCACAATAGCTGCTACAGAAAGCCAGTTTCCTTCCTTCCTTCAACAAACAAAACAACAAAACCTCAATTATGAACATCTGAAACTGAGTATGAAGTTAAGAACTGCCCTATTGTGTGTGGCTCAATTATGGTTTTCTCAGTGCTTTGAATGTGTGCATGTGTGTGTGTGTGTGTGTGTGTGTGTGTGTGTCTGTATTACAAAGGCAGTGTTCAGTGTAAACAGCCGCAGATAGAAGCTGGAAAGCCATTAAGCAATGACTCCATTACAGGAATCATATTTCCCCATCATCTGAACTTAACAAATAAACCAGCAGCAGTGGTTACTGTTGCAATGCATAAAAACATTCCTAAAAACAAATATGGATCTGTGAAATGCAGCACAGTGACTCAAATTCTCTGAGGCAAGTCAAGTTTGGCGGTTTAGTCAAACAATTGCGTGATATAAAACAAGTTCAATGTTTATTCTAGAGTGAGAAGATGTATGAAATCAGTTATACACCATATGAAAACACTAACAGTGATATTTAATCACTAAAATTGATTCTTAACATAAATCAATCATAAAACCTAATCACGGTACTTTCTAGACAGACAGAAATATTCATGTTTGGTAAATATGACACAGGCCAGATCCTCAACACTTTAAAGAAATGCCTTGAAGAAGCTCAACGGAAAATTCAAAACAGTTATATAATGGTCTGGACTGTTTAGAATTCCAACCAGAGGTTTGGCTCATCTTTCAAAGCAGGAAGATTCAGACCAAGAAGACCAAACTGAATCACTGCAGGTTTAAAAAGATACAGAAATGCTACAAAACTAGATGCCACAGAATTTAGATCATAATCCTCATCATGATTTTGTAGCTTCTAGCAGTTAACCTCAAAATCCTTGTCTTGTTTTATTAGTATCTTTGCTATTGATTGATTCCTGTTTATTGCTCACACTGACCACCCAGCACTTCCTCTGTTTATCTCATAGAGAGAAATGTTTCTGCTACAGAAGGACATGTGAAATATAACAGGATGCAGTATCCTGTATTATTATCTGTTAAAAGGAGAACTCCACTGCTTTACCCATCAAAGTCTGTTTACAGATATTGGGGTGTACTTCTGTGAAGAAAAGTTAAATAAAGCCTTATGTGGCTCCAGAGGGAGCTGTGTGAAGTCTGATAAAAGCCAGCATCAGTTTAAAAATGAGTCAGAAAGAAGTGTACTTCTTTAACTTAGAAAACTTTAACTTCAGCTAACCAGGCCTCATCCCTGCTGCAGGCTACATAATACGCTACTAACTTAACGCATTCAAATCTTTGAGCAACCTGTTGACAGTTGAGTTCTATTATGGGTAGTGTAGCACCAGAATTTAACAAGGAAGAAGAATGAAAAAGACAATATGTCTGGTTCTGTTGCATCAACTTTGCAAAGCTTCAGTCATTCTTTACGAGGTTCCTACAGGTTATGGCAAGTTAAAGCTAAGAATTTTAAAGACTTTTTAAAATGCCAATTGGAATGATATTAAAGCCAGTTTTACAATGATCATAATTAAAAAAAAAAAAAAACATGGACTGATATATTTCAGACTCAAGGAACATTGTGTGGAATAGGTATCCTACTCCCTGATTTGATTTACATGATTGGTGTTTGGTCACCATGTTTAGACGCCACAGTACCTCTGCTCTCTGTATAGACATACACCCGGATGTTGTTCAGGGATCTATTGCTGCTGACCCTGGTGAGGGTATCAGAGAGAGGGGGAAGAAGTGCAGTGGAGGCAAGGGTAGAACAGAACTGGGAAATATCTGGCGTTTTCTTGGCAATTATGTGTTTCCCACTCTGTATGTAGGATTCCACTGCCTTGATTCCAATTGTGCTGATTTTGGAACACTTTTTGCATAAAATACAATGAGCCTCATGTACACTGTCTTGTACACAATTCAGCCATGCCGTGAAATCTTGGTAAAATAGCCAGTTTTCACTGGATTTGCACTTCCCCGCGATGTCCAAGGTACAGTGACAGCTAGCTAGCAGAAAGTGGATCAACAGCTCTGAGCATCCCAGCCAAAAATAAAACATGAGTGTTGTAGGATTCACTATTCTGATCTGCGTGACAATAACTTGAGAGGCATTTGATAACGTCTTTTTAAATATGGTTGTTACCAAGACATTTTGTTTATTCAGAAATACTGCAAATGATTATCTATTGCTCAGTGACACTGAGGAAGAAAAAAGAATAATTTTGTGACTAAAAAACTTTGCCATGAAGGAAGATTTTCCCTTTTAGAGGCCTCTGTGATTTGATTTGTTTTCATCTAGAATTTCAGAGTGAATGTGCCTTAAATCAGGGGAAACAGCCTGTGTTGGACTGCGCAGTGTTTCTTAATGGCTTTCAGGAAGTATTTCAGGAAATGAACAGTTCTTGGTGCAGAGGCTACTTAAGGTCAGGGGCTCTAACAGAAGCCGACATCCTTTATCTATTACTCACCCTCTCTTAATAGTTAACTGAATAATGTACAACCAACGTTAGAAACATCTCTTTCTGTTCAGGCCTTTAATTCAATATTTAGCCATTAATGTGTTCTTAATAAAGACTGATCCTGTTACTGAAAAGCTGTCATTAAACTTAGCTTGGCTGGTCCATTGAAACTGGAATTGGACAGAAAAAAATCATAAATATATCAGTTAATGATAAGCTCCTTTATTGCTCAGGTGTGTTGGAAGGCTTTAAGTTTCTGCAAGAGGACTGATCACCTCTGGCTGCAGCAAACATCCACACATTCCTTCCAGAATCAATCTATCATACGAAACTAACACAGCAACATTAAAATGATGTTGTAACACAGTGAATTTTTGGGGTGTTTACTTAGGTTTACTTACCCTTCAAAGCTTGTGGTTTTTTTCCCTTAGCATGATGATTATTTATAATTATTTTTTACAAATCTAGAATTTGTTCCAGCTAAAGATCATTGGATCTGTGCTGAGCCATATTTTACATATTTCAGCAACAGCATTGCTGTCGTCCTTATTCAACCTTACATATGAGAATAACTAAAGTAAGAAACAAATTGTATTTGCCTTTGCTTAGTGAGTGAGTTACATCTCAACATGTTGTTCTGCTGTTCAAATATTTGCTTAAATATCTGTTCAAAGAGCAAACACAGCCTGGCTAATGCAGCAGGATTTTAGTGGGGTAAATTCCATAGATTCCTCACCCTATTCAGATCATGTAACCTCTCTCCTCTCTATATGCATGCTCTCCATTGTACTTGTCTCGTGACCACCGTCCCCCTAACCCACCTACTTGTTTCTCTCCATCTCCTCGGTGAAGCAGCTGCTCAGCTCACTGAAACAATCAGTTTACCTTCATCTCTGATGTGAATATTAGCACATTTTTTAGGGCTACTCTTCACTTTATTGGCTGTAGAATGGTCTTACTTTGCAGCATTGTTGTCTGTCTAATGGGGTAAACAGTGAGGTGAAATTCATATATTTATGTAAAGCAAACAATGCGGAGAATCAGGGGCCCTGACACACGTAGCCAACGGTCAGCCGTTGGTCAATGTGGGGCCACGAGTAAGCATCTGTTGCCCCAGCTCTTGTTACGTGTCGCACACTGTTGGCCCTTGCTGCCTGTTTTTGTCGGCTGATTCAGCATGTTGAATCAGTGTCGGAGCTGGCAGAGCCCGTCGGTGAAGGAAATCACTCTGATTGGCAGTTCAGCTCAGTGTACAGGAAGAGAAACAAAAGGGAGAAAAGCTAACAAACGGCTGAAGTCAAAACAGCGAGTGAGATCAAAACAAACTTGCTAAATAAGATAAGAGGGGTATTTTTAGCTATTGAGCTCTTTAATAAAAATGTTTCGTAACTGTTTGTGTAATTTTTTGCTAGTGCACGGTAAACATCATGTGTTCTTTCAACATCAGGTTGTGTTGTTAATGTGCGAACTGGCTAACTAGCATCTTGAATCCGCCCTGTCCGTCTTCTGGTTTCCCTTTTTGAATGACAAATACAGACTATTGCCACCTGCTGGTGAGGAGAGTTATTTACTCTAACGCACGCACAGAATGTACGTGCTGGTTGGCTGTTGGCTGTGGTCTTTGCAGTGTGTTCAAGTGCAACTTTTTGGCCGAGACACAGGCAACAAGAGGCGACACAACAGGCAGCATTTGTCGCCACTAGAACTTTGATGTCAGTTTGGTGTGACTGGGCCTTAAAAGACTTCTCTAACATTCCTTGGCAGTAACATGTAGAAGTCCTGCTTACTATCTAACAAACCACTTCTTTTTTTTCTCACCTTAGGTCTTTTCCAGGTGACTCTGCCTATGCGGTTATTCTGGTAAAACAGAGACTGGTCAGATGTGGGGAATAGAGGGTCTTCAAACAGACGTCCATTCTGCTGGCACTGCCTCCTCAGCTCAGAGAAAGACTGGCCCTCGTATGGAACTACCATCCCCCTGCACAGACAGAAAGTGAAAGACTTTAAATTCTCACAATGACAACATTCTCATCTCAACAATAAAACATTAAAAGGCCTTAAAAGCAATTCTGGAGATAAAATCATGGCAGGGACTGAAAGTGTGTTTGTTATTTTGGAAAAGAGCAACTCTGCAGATTTATCTTTGCCTCAAAGAGCACACTGTTGTGTGAAAAAAGATTACTAACAAGGATATCCTTCTTTTTGACACTCCCAAAACTCACACACACACACTCACAAGACAGTCAAACACAACACATTAATTTCATAAACCATCCCACCAGTCATGTGACAGGATGACAAACAGAAACCTGGGCAGTCATGTTTGACTACGGATCACCAGCAAAGCAAACACATGACGAAAGTCGCATGCCTCTGTGTGTGTGTGTGTGTGTGTGAGTGTGTGTGTGTATGTGTGCGTGGGCTTGCGTGCGTGCGTGCGTGCGTGCAGCAGCATTAAGTCCCTGATGTAGTGAGTGAAGTCTTAAAAGCAACTTCCTGTCTGCCAAATAAAATGAGACAATGAAAGAAAGAGGAAGTGGTTTTTGTGCATGTGTGTGTGTGTGTGTGTGTTCATTTGTTTGGGATGGAGATGTGGGAGGCCTGTTGAGGACTAAAGTTATCTTTAAAAGAGACAGTTTACCTAAAAACCTGCTGGGTACATTACTGTTTAGTTTATTACTTAGTGCTGCAAAGTTCATTAAATTTACAGAGAACACTGAAAGCTGCTTTTGTTGGCTAATGGCTACAAAAACTTTGTAGATCTTAACCAGCAGATAAAAACACATGACTGCTAAGCAACACATAAGAAGCAGTAGAGGTGATTTTTAATTAGAGGTTTAATATATGTGTTAGGAAATTTACTGTAACTTATAGGTTTTGAATGCAGGGCTTTTACTTCTATTGCTGCTTTTACTTAACTACAAGATCTGAATACTTCTTCCACCACTGAGTGCCGGGATGTGGTTACCATGGAGACAGTTCACGAGACACATCAGGCCAGTCAGTAATTTTATCAGTGTCAATTAAAGGCACTAAACACAAAGAGGATACTGAGCAGAGCAACCACAACAACAGATTATATTATCTGCCTGGTGGTCTGTTTCAGTAAATTCTTTTTTCCTTTGTGATGCTGAAAATATATTAAAAAAACAAAAGCAACTTGTCTTTCCAGAGACAATGTCCTGATTACTCTTAATAATTCAGAGACCTCTCTGTGTGTTGAGGAAAGAAAACCAAACAAGTAGCTCATATCAAACCTGTCCACAGAGCAGCCTGTGTGTGGTGGCAAAGACTTGTAAATATATATATATATACTATAGCTATCTTAAGATAGAATTAACAATTAACATTGTTCATTAATGTAAATCATAGGGGTCCACGTTTAACAACAGCTCATTTATTTTACAAACTCTAACACAGCTCATGCAGTATAATCCAAGTCTCATTTATCCAGTCGTGCTCAGTACTTCACAAACACATGCATTACCTTGACTTAAGCCCTTTCTGACCAGGACTAAAAGTGAAACTTTTTTATGCTTTTGATTTTTCCTTCACCAGAGGCAGTAATAAAAACAGCATAATTCAGATATTAAATGTATCATACAGTAAAAATAGGAACTTGGATTTTGATTCTTTTTTTTGCCAGTCCAGATCATCAGTGACCCTTGATCATTATTGAACCACAGCACTGAACAGGTCTCTAAATATTGTGTCAGTGTATATTTTTGGGCTCTCTCCAGTCGACTCAGTGGTCAGATTGAAGAGGTTTAAACTGTGATTTGTCAGTCCATAGTATGTTCAGCTGATATTCCAGCAGTGTTAACCCTAAACTAACCTTCTGTTTCTGTGTTTTCTATTGTGAAGTTTGAAGAAGAGCTTTGCTACAGCAACACATTGCCAGTAAATTCCAGCTCGTTACAGACATTATTGAGCACATGACCCTTAAACAGGAACCTGTTTCTATTTAAATCTGCACACATTTTGACGCTAAACTCTCAGTAGTTTATTTTACCCATGACTGCTGTTTTCTTCTGTTCTTACTCAGCTGTTGCTCAGAGGGATCTTTGTCTCTTTCAGTCGTCAGTCTGGTTGAACAGTTGTACAGCGTTTTGTTCTCCATGTACAAACAAACCCTTTATACAAAGTAACATCTATTTGTAAAGAAGACTTTCTACAACCTAAAGGCATCAGCCACCATTCAAACACACAGAGTAGTCCTCTCAGACATCTGACTGGACCTGATTAAGCTTTGTGGCAGCAGTTTAACAAACAGTGAAAATGTCACAGAGAGGTGTTTGAAGAACGAAAGAGGGAGCATTTGAACTTATACTAAACTGACGACAAAATGACGCTGCACATGTCGACCCTGAGGGGTCATGAGCTGGTGATAAGAAACTGGCCTTCTTTACTGCAGACAATCAGCATAACTGGGACCTGACTCACCATCTGGTGGGGGAGGGGGACAACATGTTTCTCTGTGTTTGTGTTAAGTGCTCAATCATATGAAAAACAAAGCTGGTTTACACCTGTGTTGGTCACTAACATTTACAAAAAAAGTGAGTAGATGTGCAAATTAACAAACACCATTAACACCAGACTGCTGGTCAGTTAGCGTCTCTGATTTCATATTAACTGCAGGCCTTCTTGACAGGAAACATTTGGATTTGATTACTGGTAATAATTATGGCTCTGTTGTATCAAAGTGTCCCAGTAAGCTTCTTAACATTATTGTAAACTGAAAATCTTTAAGGTGTGGACTGTCAATTGACAAAACAAGCAACATGAAGCTGAGACTAGATTTCTGAGGCTGATTATTTTTTAATTTTTCAGAATCTAAAGCTTTGCTATTGATATGTGAGCATTTATTGAATTGTTTACATTTTCTTTATGTTGGAGTCTAAAACATTTGTTTTATATAGTGACCAACATACAGTATGTATTCAATTGGACGTTTTACACTGTAAAAAGTGCTCTCTGGTCATCAAACTCTGTGAGTGACAGTTTCTAAATTACCTCAAGCACATATTGTACATTTGTGTATTGCAGTTTCTTGTTACTCACTGGCAAACATGAATGCTGATACCTGATCTATATCCAATATATCAGCCCGACCTGTTTATTAGGCTCTAGATTTCACCTTGGGGGTAGGGATTATGTGAGGGCATTTTTTTGGCTATTCTCTGAATTCTCAACAGATCAATAAAAAGTGAAAATGATCACTAGTTGCAGTCCCTGAAATAAGTGTCAGCACAATTGAAAATCCACGATTACTTAACATTCATTCCAACCACTTAAATCAGTGGGAAACAAAGGAGAGGAGCACATGTAAAGTAATCATATGGGGAGAAACAGTGTCAGTAGTAGTTCAGGCCACTGCCTACAAGAAGTCACCTGTTCACATCAATCTGCTGTCGACAACACAATTCACTCTTCTTTAAAACTGCCTGCAGCATGAACAGATTTACTTACACACCTGACTGTATGATAACTATACTATACTCGGTCCTTGAATGCCTCACCCAGCTTACTTCTGATTCATTTTATGTGAGAATACACAGTTTTTAATGTGAAAACAAGTGCCAAATGGAGAAAGCTGAATCTTAAAGGACCACAGTTGTTATCCACAGACACAGAGGTTCGATTATGGAGCAAGTAAAAACAGAAGACAACCAGCCACACATGGGTGTGGTTTTATGTGGGCACCAATGGGCATGTCGCCACAGATAAATGTGACAACTGAACAACAATGCAGATATTAAAATAGGCTGTCATATTTCAGACAATGTGTGACATGGAGAGCATGAATTTATTTGATCCACCTGATGGCAGCTCTGTAAATCAGTCTACTTGTCTCACTTCGCTCAAATTAACTTTAGGACAAATTTGTAGAAGTGCTTTTTCAGCTGAGTGAAGCTAACCAGAGGAAGTCAAAGTTTACACCAGAAGCTGCCTTCAAAATAAAAGTGCAGTCTGTTACAGAAAAGAGAAAACAGTACTGGAAATGGAAACTGTACACGTTAATCAGAGCCCCAATATTGTAAACTTTCGTCATAGAATTTAATTGTCATTATTGTAAATCATCTTATTTTTCTCTTTTGCTATCTTGTCACTGCACCAAACTCTAATTAAGGAACATAAAGGTTACATTTTACGTGGTTGCAATTCAGCTGACAGTTTCAGTCTAGTTTATTAACCATAGATTCCCATAGTGTCTTTTGCTGCTTATGCTAGTAAAAGTACCAACACTACTCTGTAAAATTACTGTTACAAATGAAAGTCCTGCGTTTCCTTAAGTAAAGGAGCAAAACTAATAGCATCAAAATATAATTAAGGTATCAAAAGTAAAAGTACTCATTATGCAGAATGACCCATTTCAGAACAATATTTATTATAATACTTGATTATAATTATTGATGCATTAATGTGTTCATTACATTAACGTTGCATCCGGTAAAGGCGGAGCTAATTTTGACTTTATATACTGCTGGGTATTTTAATCAAGTGGTTCTCAACCAGGGGTCCTTGAAAGAGTTTCAGGAGGTCCCCAGAAAAATGGGGAATAATTTATTTTCACTATCTATATACTACAGAAGTGAGCCTAGTGTGACTAAGGGTGACTATTCTGGCCATCAAGTTTCACATCCTCCACAGTTTTCTTCTTAGCGGTTATTGACAAGTATAGAACTCCAGTCTGAATCATGTCTAACAACCGAATATCTTTTCAGATGGAGTCCTTAAAGAAAAATCAAATGGGGGTTTGTCACCTAATGTGTATCAATTTAAGGGTAACTGACACAAAAAAAAGGTTGAACCACTGGTTTCATCTATAATAATACATCAGAATTATTCAGTTGATTTATATTTCCAATTAACATTCTAAGTCTACAACTAAATCTGCCAGATAAATGCAGTGGAGTAACAAATACAACATTTGCCTCCAAAACGAAGAGGAGTAGAAGTATAAAGTAGCATAAATTGGAAATACTTAAGTAAAGTAAAAATATCTCAAAATTTTACTTAAGTGCAATGACTGAGTACATGTACTTAATTAAATTCCACTGATGCATGATCATAGATGGTTAAAATCTTGTCAGAACAATAAGGTTGTATGCAGTGATTTTTGTTTTATAATCAATGACTGAGGTAATATCACTAAAGTAAAATCACTAAAACTTGTAATAAATTATACCACAGAATTCACCAACCCTCCACCTCTAACATAACCCTGCTGTGTGTTTGCTTCTGAACATGAACAGTGAGATGTGTTTGTTTACATGAAATGTGTGTACTAAGGTGTGTATGCTTTAAGATGTATGCCTTTGAATGTCTGTAGCTTTTAAAGATCCATTGTGTAGGAGTTCGGAGGATACATTGACTGAAAAGGAATACAATAGGTTTGTTTTCTTTACTGTATAATTACATGAATATAAGCAACATTGTGTTATTGTCAACTTAGAATAAGCTGATCATATTTAAATAGAGAGCGGGTCTTCATCCACATAAATCACCATGTTGCAGTGGCTGTACAGTAACCCAGGAAGGACAAACCAAAAACTGGCTCTAGATAGGGCCATTCGAATTTTAGAGTCGGCCACAGTACTTAGCAGCCCCTCTGCAATGAGAATGCTGGAAAAACCCAGATTTTTTATGTCCTCCTCACTGCTAGATGCCACTAAATCCTCCTAAATCGCACAAACTGAACCTTTAACAGAGTAAATGAGTTGTGATTCATTAATAAATGACTAATACCTCAAGCTATCGTTTGCATGTGTGCTTATTGTGTTTTATTTTGATCTTTAGTCTTGATGCAATAATCTCCCCATCTCCATGACAAATTTCTCCAATGGGAGAAATAAACAACCTCAAATTCATAAAAGTTTCAAATTTTATTTTGAAGGATGTTTCCGGAAGTGTGTTTGTTTACGCGAGCTAGCTTGAAAGATGGCGAGTTTGGGGGGTGTTTTTTTCATAGATTTTTCATCTCCTGTGAAGACGGAAAACGAAACCGCGAACATTTTATCACTGAAATACTTATCTTTTGTTCAGTTTTCTTATCTCACCAGTCAGAACTTACGTTTTACAATATGTTTGTGCGTGTAGTTCGTCAAAGTTGCGGTGTAAAATTTAACTGAGCGACACTTTAATAAACTAACGTTAACGTTATCTTAAACTTCTCTGACATATTTAGCAGACTCTTTAATGACGGCTGGCAGTGAGGTTTCCCAGCAAACTTCAGATGACTGAAAGCTGTATCAGTGCGAAGTTGCTAAGCTTTAACTAATTAGACTTTACCTGGAAAAATGTTCAGTTAAATGTCAGCTCCCTGGCTGGCTCACGCGGCGGCTCTTTTCTTCTCCCGGGAGGATTTAGATGTTTTTACTCCCTCTCTCTTGGTTGTCAGGTCGGTGATGTGCAGAGCTCTCCAGTCAGTATACAACTGTAAACGTAAAACCACACACACACAAACATACACACTGGAGCTCCAACCCGCCTTCACTCTCTTGAAGTCCGGAGCCTGACTCTATGATGCCTTCATGTCCGGCACGGACAAACTTAAGCGACTCCGATCACTGTTGTTGTTTATCAGTGGTAGAAAAGTAACGTTATTCATTCCTTTTACTGAAGTAAAAGTAGCAATACTACATTGTAGAAATACCCTGTCAGAGTAAATGTTCTGCTGTCAAACTCTTACTAAATTAAAAGTACAAAAGTAACAGCACCAAAAAAAACTTAAAGGGCCACTGTATAGGAACCCGGGGTATCTGTTGGCAGAAATGATACTTAACATTTAAAGTTATATTTTAGTTATAATAATAATAAGAATTGTGTGTGGGGTTTTTTTACCTAAGAATAGGTTGTTTCCAACTACATATGTCTCTTACATGGGGTCCACCATGTTGTTCTACAGTAGCCAAGAGCAGACAAACCAACCACTATGCGTGACCAGCCTCCCTTACTTCGGGATGGGAGTCTGGGGACATTCGTCTTTTGTTTTGTAATAGAAATGGACGGGGATATCCAGACTTTGTGACGGCGTTGCCATAGGTAGGGCACCTGTGTTACATGTAACAGAGATGCAATATAGCTGAATCAAATGAAATCACATCCATTTTAATCTCTTCTTGCGATGCACTGAACACTTCCTTTTCTGTTGTAGCCTACTATGGACAACAATTAGGGGAACACCATTTCCAGTGTAGGCGGGTGTAAGGCAAAGCTAATCAGCCATTGGTCGAGGAAGTACGGAAGTACACAGTCACATCACTGCTGCTGGGAGCCAGCGCTAGCAAAGATACTGTATTATAACAAGATGGCCCACCTACAATATACCCCCATTGTATGAAATGGTATACATTTCCGGTCTCCTAAGTAGGCGTTGTTCCCCGTAGCCCAATCAAAGACGATGGAGAACCGCCAATCAAAGATGAGTATCCCCAACCTCGCTTGGTTATCGTAGATTAGCTGGGCTAACCGTTAGCCGTTAGCGGCGTCTGTAATAGGTAATAACTCTTAAACAGTCCGTGAAAAAAATATTTTTTCAAGCGGATATCTTAGTTACAACATGATTGAGCTAGCAAAGTAGTTTTGTGTTGCTATGTGTGGTATTTNGAAGTCAATGGACTCAGGACCTGCTGTTAGTCTCCTAAAGGGGCGTGGTGGGCGCGAACCCCACATGACACTGATACAGGAAACTGACTCGCAGTGGACCGTCTTGGTTTATCCAGAGATATTGGATAAAGGAGCTACCCCACCGTAGGCTTATCCAATGTTAAGAAAACAGTTACTCTTCCTGTCTCCTAAGTGGGCGTGGTTAGCTCTCCCTCCAATCAGAGCCTGTTCTAGACAGGTTCATTCATGTTTTAGCTTTGGACACCATAGTTCTCCTACACATTTGGCATTTAGGAGAAGTTTCAGCTAGTTGCAATCTGTAACTTCATCACTAGATGCCACTAAACCCTACACACTGCTCCTTTAAATTACCAAAAATAAAAGTTTTTATTATGCAAAATGACAAATTTCAGAATAAAATATATCACCAGATTATAATTGGCAATGCATTAATGTGTTGATCTCTTTAATGTTGCAGCTGGTAAAAGTTCAGCTCATTTTAATGACTTTATAAATAACTGGTTAGCTTAATCTATAGCCTTGTGATATAATTTATTACTAAGTATGTACACACACTTGGAGTTTGGCTCTGTTTTTTTGTCAGTCTCAATGCACTTTAGCAGTGCATTGTGCAAACATTACAGCTGAAAAGAAGGTCAACAAAGAAAACAAATAACAATATTTGCCTCCATAAATATTTGAGTAGAAGTAGCTCAAATACAAGTATCTCAGAATTGTATATAAGTAGTGTACATGAGTAAATTTACTTAATCACATTCCACTACTGTTGTTTACATGGAAGGAAACATGCCTGTATAACCCATTTTAGTTATTAACACTTAATTTACACATAAACAAAACAGCTCAGAGTGCATTGTAGTTGTTTGGTTGTTTTCATGTCCATTTATCACAGATTTTAAAAAGTTGTGTTCAACTCAACATCATATTTTTAGCTTGTATTGTATGTGCCATGCACTGTGCAGTATATCAACTTGATAGTACTCTCTTAATTATTTGTTACCTATTCTACTCTTGCATTTATAGTTAGAACACTTGTAGGATGCACGTAGTTGTACATATTTCATATCATTATATTTCTTATACAACCTCTTTTTTTATATTTTAAGATTTTCTTATATTTTTATATTATATGTACATATTGTGTTTTATATATTGTAGCATAATGCACATCTTTATTTTTGCATACTTCATTTTTTTTTCTTATTATTTCTTGATGTCTATATACAGCATAAGAGCAACTGTAATGTCTCCCAATTTTCCCTTGGGGTTCAATAAAGTATTCTCAATCTGAATCTGTACGTATGTTGAGAGTTAAATTCAGAGAGTGTCAACGTACTTGATTCAAAGTTGAAAGTTTACAAAGATGAATCAGAATTATTTGTCACAGATTTAGTTTTAACCATTGTGAGTAATAGTAAGTGGTATGTTGTTCATTATACATCGCCTTGCCCACAGTGTTGTGTAGAATAATGGTTCAGCTGTTGAACTCAGTCTGAGGAATTATAAACAACATCTGTAAAGCATTTAACAGAGAATACCACAGACCAGATAATGTCTGTTTAAAAGTACACTTCAAAGACACAAACAAAATGTAGGAAATACAGCACAGAGGGATGTAACTGTAAACAAAGAAGTAAAGGAGCACCATTAACATTTTATGACAACTGAAAGGAATTTACTGTAAAAACAGGAAAGTTGGAAAGTTTCCCTTAAGACTTTTGTTATACACCACTGACATCTGATGGCTGCTGTAGTAATTACAGGAATTACTAAAAGGGCGCCACAGTTTGAATACTAGTCTCATACCAAAACCAGCACCACATAATGCTGGAGCTGTATTCATATTTCACACCTCTGCAAATCAGCTGCATGAAAGAATCATCATATATATGCGACCAATAACCAAAAGAAAAATTAGTTTTGTCACTACAAATATATTTGTATATATTGTGAATTACTGTAGTAATTCATAATATTACTTCCCCAGGAGGAGAGTGGACAACAGCTCGTACTGAAGCCAAAGTAGCAACTCAAATTTAGCAAGTTCAAGGTCTGTCCCTGTCACACTCTGTGTTGTGGTGCCAGTCTAGTCCTTTACACAGAAGTCAGTCCACAGGCTGTTGCAGACAACTGAGAAAGTCAAGTTACATTACAACCTGTACACCCACTGGCAATAAAACAAAGACTTATACTGATAAAAAAAATGACATGTACCTTTAAGTGAAATGCTTCATAACTGTTGCCATGATATTGGTTCAAACATTCTTGTCTTTGTTAACCTGCTGCCTTTTCATCTAGTGCCATCATCAGGCCAAAGTTTTAACTTGTCCAATATTTGGCAGAACGTGCTTACTGAAATGGAAATGAGGCCGATGTTTTTACAGTTCCTACTTGTTGCCAGTAGAGCACAAGAAATGCTTTCAATTACTTAATGGCACTTTACCAGAGAAGGACAGCAGCATATCAATGTGATAAAGCTGTCCTTCCTCTCCAGACTTCACTGTTCAGGGAGTTTAGGTTGAGAACTGCTGTTGTAAACACAGCAGGTGGTTTTATAAAAGGATTCCACTGCCTCTGTGATGCTATTAATCTTTAACATCATCACAGGAGAAGGCATCCCTAGTGTCATGTGAGAAACTGCACTTTACACTGTCACAGAGGAGACTGTAACACCAACAGGTCCATCAGACGATGTGCGATGTGTGTTCTCACACAAAAAGGAAAACACGACTGCATTTAGAGGAAATTATAGAAGCTGTCACAGGTAAATATCTCCGACACAGACTGCATGACAAGATACTCAGCTGCATTTTTATATGTGGACCATTACTCATATTCTTTTCTGTCATATCACAGATCAAATATACTGTTGTAAAGTTATAGGCTTATTGCTAAGTTTAAGAAGTTGCTAACTTAAAAAAAAATCAGGACAGGCTGACAGATATACTGAAAACCAATATGTTCAGAACCATAATAATAAAACAATGGACCCTGTGGACACAGATATGCAAAAGGCCCTACATATCTACAGAGATAATGTTATTTTGTGTCTCTTTGATTTCATTGTGTCTTCTTTAGTTGTTGTTGTCTCTTTGTGGTATGCTTTGTGCGCACAGAGCAGCCAGATCGCAGTCAGGTGTTATCTAAGGGCATCGGGTGTTACCAAACACACTTTTGGTGATTTTATTGCCAGGCTCCCTTGACGCACCTCACTGTAGCATACTTGGGCAAGAGGTGAGATCAGATAGAACGTGCTATTGTAGGTGAATGCATTACAGGCTGTGACAATCATAGCTGTAATACATTCACTACTTTACACCCTTTATTCATAGGGCTCCTGTCATGACAACACAGTTTCTGAATCCCGTGGAGAGTTTTCCTCAAAGGAAACTTATTGTTGTCTGAGACTTGGGACAGAAATTATTTTTTTAACCTTAGTTTGGAACCCAAACCCACACTGAAGTATCATACCTGAGTAAATGTACTAAGTTAAATTCCATCACTGTCTGCAGCCCTGCTGTCACTCCAGCTTTCACAGATTCTTATTTCCTGTGCAGGTTTAAAATGTTAACCAGGTGGTTAACTTTCGCAGCTTTTCTGGCTGGCTCAGCGAATCCAGAAAGAGCAGCTATTGGCCAGGGCACTCTGACCGTCGCACCAACCTGCAGGGTCAAAGGTCACCCAGAGGCAGAGCTGACTTTAAAATGCGGAGACGGAAAGATCGCAGGTCAGTAAAGAGGATCAACACAAACAGAGACAACAGTATGTCCTACCTCCACACCTGAGCAACTCAGTTAACTTATATTCACCTGAATAATCATCTTAGCATTACGACTGTGTCACAAGGAGTCCTGAGGAAAGCTGTCCTCTGCTCCAATGTATGCACGACACGTATAATGAAAGCAGGTACTTTTTTGCCCTATAGATATACTAGAATGTACATAAATCATGATAGACATTGTAAGATGTTTTCTCACTTAGGAACGCAAACCAACAATTAATTATCTTTACAACTTACCTAAACAACCTATGTTATTAACATGTTACCTATTATCAGCAGTTTGGTTCCTGTTTAAATCTGTTTGGCTCACGTATATGAAGTTACATTTCTTAAGAAAAGACTTGATCATTTCCCTAAAACAACTGGTCACTGTAGTTTTTAATCAAACAAACAGGAACAAATACTACATTTCTTTGGGACTATTTTCATCAGCGGATGAATCCACATTTGGCGCTCTAGTGAGTATTTTTGGCAGCGGGATGGTGTATGAAGGACTGAGTCAAACTTTACAACAGTGTGTGTTCATGGTAATGAAGGAACATGTCAATGCAGCAGTAGAGCTCACTGATGTGCTTTAACAACAGTGGAGCTCTGTGATAGGGAAGAGGAAGATATATCAGCCTTGATAAAGACACGTACACAACACTTGTTGGTACATACATTCACTGTTGGCTTTGGTCTTCTTGTGGAATTTTTTACAGTAAGAAAAACATAATGTATCACTAAACTTCTCTGTAACTCCTCACCTGTAATTGCTCCTCCTTTCATGTGTAGGTGTGGTCCAGTACTGGCACACCCCCTTTGGAGACATCCAGACCCCTGGTCTCTACAGTAAGCTGGACCCCGTCTTTATGCACCATGACAGGAGCCTGGTGGTCCCCAACATCAGCATTCTGCACAGTGGCCTGTACTACTGCCTCCTGCAGCATACAGAGGGAACCACGCTGTGGTCTTATGAGCTTCATGTAGGTCCCAACAATCAAGTGGCCCAGGAACACAGCAAGCAGTGTGGTGCGTTCAGGTTCAAGAGGGATGCTGGGTCTGTGGAAGAGAGGCAGGCAGGAGCTTCCAATGGGCAGTTTGCAGGAGCTGTGGCAGCATCAGTGCTGCTGACCTTTGTGGTGGGGTTCAGTGTTGGAGCTCTGACCAGGACTCATGTTCTCAGGTGCGTTCAGGGCCCGAACATCCCAGCTTTTAGTCATACTGGGAGAAGATTCACAAAATCTGACAACACAACTATTCTGCAGATTCATTGTGCATAAAAGCTCAAAACAGGATGTTCTATTAGCTGTACTAGAGAAGACTTAATGATCACTGTGACTGATCACGTAACTCACTGCTACTTGATTTCCATATTGTGCTGAAACAAATGGAGACCAGTTAACAACTAAAACAAGAGAAAAAAGTCAAATCACAGCAGCAAAGTTGGTTAACATTTGAGTAAATGGGATAAAGAGTTTGCAGTCCTGCACAAAAAACAACTTCATGCAAGTCATACTAAACATTCTACATGATATTAAGTTAGTGTTTTGATAAATATATTCTTGATTTTCACTGGCTGAATATACCAAAGAACAGAACAGAACATCAATCAGCTGAAACAAGACTTTCAGGTTTTGCTCTCTGACATAAAATAAAATGTCAGTAAATGCCCCACCCAAATTTATGCATCTTAAAAAAGGTGGTTGCTAACAAGTGGCTATCGTACTGAGCATAGCGTTAAAGCTATATTGTGGTGGCGGCAATGCTAAGTCATGCCACAGTGGTGTAAGTTTATAGCCTAACATTAGCTTTTTACTTCTGGCAATTGCATTTACACTTCAAAAATCATAAAGGTGGTGTTAATTTGTGAAGATTATCTTGCTGAACAAAACATGTAAGTATCATAAACTTGTTTTCCATGAAACTTATTTTCTGCAATAATGTAAAATCAAATGGAAAAATCTTAATGCCTTTTGTCAAGGGAACCAGGGCTATGTTAACTTGGCTGGGTTGACCTACGAAAAAACGTGATCTTTGCAGCAATCTATTTCACACCAAAGGAAACCAAAAAGAGTGAAATCATCAGAGAAAACAAAATAATTATGAAACAGCCATGTAGTATCTCAGTTAGTTTGAAAGGCAAGGCATTCTCTATTATAGCCGTAGTAAGGGATCTAGACCAGAGAGATGGCTTCAGTGCGGCTTTAAACACCAATTTGGCAAATTTTTGGTTCACCGACGATAAAATATTTTAAGAGGAAATAGCATGGAGTATTTCATCTCCTTTTCCCTGTCTTTCACTGGTTTAACATAGTTTTATATCACCGTCCTGTGATCCACAAGCTGGCAATATAAAACTACATTAAAAACATCAAAGAGCAGGAAAAAGGAGACGAATAATGACCTTGTTAGTGTTCCATAAAACAGGCATTAAAAGGTCCAGTGTGTAAGATTTGACATTTATTGTCAGAAATGAAATATAATAAGTATATTTTATTAGTGCATAATCACCTAAAAATAATACTTGCTGCGTTTTCACACAGTCTAAGGGCAGTTTATATCTACATACGGAGCAGGTCCTCTTCCAGGGAGTCCGCCATGTTATTCTACAGTAGCCCAGAATGGGCAAAGCAAACACTGGCTCTAGATGGGGCCATTTGTGCCATGCATCTGCCATTGCAATTCTTCTACACCCTTGACACGTGGAAAAAGTTTCAGATGGTTGAAATCTGCAACCCCAACTACTAGATGCCACTAAACCCCACACATCAGACCTTTCATGTATTAGATGTCAATTATGACAAGAAAAAACTTTTGAGTCAATCCTCATTTCTGTCAGAAATTAATAAAATTGTAAAGCAGAGATCTGAAGTATAAGATGTGTAAACTATACCATTTCCCTTTAGGTGTTTAGGAGCAGTCACTACAAGGATGCGATCACCACGGCAACAACGAAGCCAAACCGACACACAGGACCATGACTCTGATGTCACCATAACAACCCTGCCCCCTATGTACTACAACCAGGCCTTTGAGATGGAGCAGGTGTGTGACAACAGTGACTCTGCAAATTGTGCAAGCATGGAGACGACGATTTCGTCAACTACCTCATCACCCCCCGCCAAACCTAAGAGAAGCTTCCGGCAGAAACGACAGGAGGAGCAGGAAACCATGGCTTATCTGGAGGGATGTGACCACATGAAAGAAGAAGAGTCAAGGATGGAGGAGGAGGAGGAGGTGGCAGGAGGAAATCTGAAGGAAAAGAACAAAGGCTGTGATGGGGAGGCAGAGAAGGAAGAGGAGAGAAAGTTTAGTGGTTTCTTTCAAATAGGAGAGCATGGAGGTATTCAAACAGAAACAGATGAGGACAAGTGCAGTGAGGATGGAGAGGAGACAGATGAAAGAGGGAGCAGGGAGGAAAAGAGGGAATGGAGACAGGAGGAGGAAGGGGTGGAGACAGGTGAGCACGAGAACAGGAGCAAGGAGGATGGGGAAAGAAGTGAGGAAAAGGCCGATGGTAAAGAGGAAGAGAGAGATGAGAGGAAGGAGGAGGTGGTAGATGACAGTGAACACAAGAGGAGAAAGGAAGATGGAGAGACAGACATTTGCAGCGAAGACGACGAGACAGGCAGTAAAAACCAGGAGGACACAATGAAAAATGGCATCATGGAACGAGAACCATCGTCCTCCCTGAGCCGTCGCAGACGCGTCATTCGCCTGTACCAGTACGACGAAGACGGCCAGCGATATGGTCACCTTCCAGACCCTGCCCCTGATGCGCCGGGGCCTGCCCCCAGGCTCAAACAGCGCTCCCTCTCTTTGACACGCCTCAACGCCATCATGGCCGCTGCCTCTGCAGGGCCGCTGGACACGAGAGAGACAGGGAGGGAGGAGAGAGAGGAGAAACCACACTTCCACATGGAGATATAACAGAGGGCAGATGCCATGATGACATCCTAATTATTAGGAGGCAGCTTGTCATACTTCCATTTCCTTTTTATTATTGTGAAAACATCTATAAACAAGACACAAAATGGGAAAAATAATTATCAAGAAAACATAAATTCCACAGCTCTTCTCTCAGCTTACTTTTTTGCTTTCTTATGTTAAGAACATTTTCTTTTCTCCAAATTAACACTATAAAAAGTCTACTAAGTGAGAGAAAGGCCTCTTGACCACGGCTGGCCGACGATGCAAGTGATTCTGTAGTCCATATTTGTGTGTGTGAACTGTTAAAGTCTGTTGTGTTTTTGGGATCCGAAACTGCAGTTTCTCCTTGTTATTGAACGATATAGATTCCTCTTGTGTTTTGTTTTCTCTCTCTCTTTTTGGTGTTGTGACGTCGTCTGCTACGATCTCGACCAAGCTTTCTGCCATTCCACAAACTCATCTAGCAGCACTGGCCCTGCAGACAAAACAACAAGGAGATAAATATTATTAAAATAGATCCCGCACTTTTTCGTTGGCTGCTCAATCTGATAATCACTATTATGGTTTAAGTGATTCGTCACATCACTGTACTATAAAATCAGTTTTTCCCCCATTTTCATTCAGTTATTAATCTCATTTATTCTGACAGCACTTGAACACAACATAAAATAGTCTCTAAATATGAATGTTTTCCACTTGTACAGAATTTATTTAGGAAAGTTGGAGACATTTAGGAAAATTATACCAACAAATGCTTTAAATCTTGGTTGATAAATGACTTAGAAAAATCAACCCACAACAGTTCTGATATTTTAGCACTTAAGTCTGTTTTGCAATTATGTTTTTTTACTGAAGTAAGGTCTGGCAATTTTGGAAGCCCATTTTTGCCAATGTGATGGGGGAAAAAAAAAAAAAAAAGGGATCCTGTCAGACAGAGCACAAAACCCAAGGAGCAGTGCAGTGTCATTTTTGCAGAAGTCTGCTGGTCTCGGAGCTTCACCTGGATGATGGTCAGTTCAAGGCTTATTTTACAATGAGTCAGGGACAGTTTGACAGGCTGCTGTCAATTGTCAGGCCTAGTTACAGCTGGTAAAAGATTATAAGGTAGTCAAGGCTTCAGATATATCTTGTCTAGAGTGACACTGAAAGTGAGCCAACACAAACCAAGTACGCCTCAACTTGCTGTCATCGCCACCACCATAGAAGGCCCCACCTCTAGATTATTTTGATTGGACAATGGGAAAGAAATGCCAATGATGTCGGGCGCTTTTTCTTTTGAGTTGAAGTTTTTGGTGTTTTTTATCTCCAGGTGTTCAGGGCACTCCTACAAAAACATGTGGGGCATAGAGCAGAAAAATGCAAGGTGCTCTGTAATCCAAAAGCAGCGAGCAAAGCGCTTCACTGTTATTGAAACCCATCAGAAAAAGCTGCTTGAGGCTACTAAAACATGCTCTGTCTGATTGGGGCCCAAATCATTATAATGACAAACTTTTGATAATAACGACTTAGTATCTTTAAATAATCACTATTTTGAGATATCAAGTCATTATTTCGAGAAAAAAATTTTTTCATCACATTGGCAGAAATGGGCTTCCACAGTAAACTGTCGTTGATGTCCTGACCTTTGAGGCCATGGAGAGAACCAGAGGGTCTAAATGGAGGAAGCTATCATATTAGCTGTGTTGCGTCATGCAGTGTCATATAACTCGTGCTCTGCTGAATGACATGCAACACAGACAGAGATTTCCTCTCTGCATCCAACTGTGAAAATAGCCACAACAAACAGTAGCAGCAGAAAACTTAAGATATCACATTCACAAGAATGAGACGGACAGACGGACAACCCGAAAACATAAAGCATCCAGCTATGGCTATAAAAGGCATATTTTAACAAAAAAAAAAAAAATCAATACATGGTGGCAGCTGTTGTTATTGTTATTATTGTGGCAAACCCCCACAAATAAATCAATGTGTGGGAAACCCTGCATTTTCTTGTGTGATTAAAGCGTCAGTATTGTTGTATGCTGCTCGTATACTCACATGCTCCATCTTCATCGTAGTTACTGAGGTCTGTGTTGATGGTCCTGCTGAACTCCAGAACGTTATACCACTGGTCCTTATTCATACCTTTGTATTTGGACTGCTGTGGGAGGGATGAGTGGGGGAAGGCTGAGTTATTTTGCAAAGATAAAATACTACTGGTGTCACAGACAGCTACAGTCTTTGTACAAGGTTTCTTAACTAAACTAATTATTGCAACATTACTCTGACCAATACAAATAAGTGAGAGAGAAAAGATTTACCTCCAGGAACTGGCGGAAGACTGGGAAGAGTGGCCATGTTCTCCCCAACAGTAAAGCCAGCATGGATTTAGCTGTGTCCATGTCCAAACTCCTCTGGTCCTTATCCTGATGACAAGACAAAGGCAGAAATACAACAACAATGAGTGACAGAATTGTTGTGACAATGTCAGACTCCTGCTGATGGTCGCTTTTCCGCAGAGCTCTCAGGTAATATTTAATTTATCTATTTGAAAACAAAGCTTCACACACATTGCACTAAAATCTCAACTCTTTCTCCAACCTGGAAAACACCTGCACATCAATGCAGGTGAGAGGGGAGAAAGTTAAACCACTGGTAGACAGCAAAAACAAGATTTTCAGGGGTTGTTAAGTTGTTCTTTAAACAAACAAACTCACTCGAGCAAAGTCAAAGGCGTATCTGTAGATATTTTTGAAGACTGCAGAGTCGTTGAGCTGGCTGCGCAGGTAATCCAGTTTGCTCTGTAACCTCTCTGTGCAGTCACACCTGCAAAAAAGGTGAAGAACCACATGTAAAACAAACACACAGTCACAGTTCAACATACAGGTCTACTGACAACTTAAGGCTGTGATGTGTCAGCAGACAAAAGGGTATAAAAGAGACAAAAAAAAACCCTAAATGTAGGTCTTAAGAACAGGAGAAAGTCTAATCTGAAACATTAACTTTAAGCACATGAAAAGTTACTTACTGTAATAATGTCATTCCCCTGAGCCACTCCTCTTTTGTGAAGAACCCCATACTTGCTGCTTCTAGATGCCAGGCTATAACTAACATGATAATCTGTGTGTGTGAGAGAGAGAGTGAGAGTGAGAGTGAGAGTGAGAGAGAGAGAGAGAGAGAGAGAGAGAGAGAGAGAGAGAGAGAGAGAGAGAGAGAGAGGCCATGAGTTTAATCTTTGCTAAAATTTACATGAACATTGGTGCATGAACACAGGATCTTTATCCCCTCTATCATCACACTGTGTACTGTCGTCTACAGGAAGTTTCCCTACATTGTAAAATGGACACTATCTTTCCAAAGGCAGTAAAATGGAGGTTCATCATATTTTCTACTTTGCAGCTCTTCATGTTTTAAAACAGCATCTTAACTCTCAGCATGATTCCTAGATATGACCCTGGGACACATGATGAACACAGGGTCAGGTCAGAGAGAAGTAGGATGAACTCACATTCTCTGGTTCCACACCGATGTCTTTACAAAACTTCTCCATGGCCTCGGGACCGACCACCTTGTCTGGGCCAGCGTACTCTTGGAACCAGGCCAGGCACTTCTTAATGGAGAACAGCCTCTCAGCACTGATTGGCCTGGCACCGCGGATCTGAGGGCGGGTGAAGCTACAACATAGACCAAAGCCTTAGATTCAAAATTATGCAAAGAAATAAACACTCATTTCTGATGTCCAAGAGACTGATTCTGAGTAAGCTCCAATTTAAAAGGTTTGTTTTACACATTTTATGAGTTGGATCTAAGCAATACATAACAGTGGGAGGTAATTCTTTGCTTTCAAAATCATTTTAAACTTTTAAAAGTGATTATGCATTCATTAGCTATATTGTGATATATGTCAATCCCAAAATATCACTTATCTCTGCCAGGCGTAACCCTGGAGGGATCATGCATTTTGTCATGTTATTTGTGTTTGTGTATGAGGATCCATCTGTCTGCAGCTTATCTCGCAAACTACTGGACAAATCAGCCTAATATTTTGTGTGCACATGTATGACTGTCTGCTCAAGGAACTTTTGTGGTTGCAGTGCTTTCACAATTGTTAAAAAAAAATGCATTTCATTATCTGTTTTATGTCGTCATTAACTGCTGAATCCTCACTCCTCTCAAATGGCCAGTAGGGGCCGTAGGTTTTCCAGAAAAACAACGAGCCTTACTGTCGGTTGCAGGCCACATTGTGGCCTTCACCATGGCTTAAAAACTGACATCCATAGAAAAGTTTGGTCTCAATTTAAAGCAGTGCATCTTCATTTTATTTACATACTCAATATGTTATGATCCACTAAAGTTAAGCACAATACCAGATCAATAAATCTCCATTTTGTTATCTTCAGACAAAGTTATTTTAACCTGACTTTTACATTCAGGCAATTATTCAGACATGTGAAATAACTATAACATTGATGTAGTACATTGTGTGTCTGACAGGCTCTCAGAATATATGAAGTCTAATACAACAGTCCTGCAATACATCTGACCCCCCACCCCCACATTTTATATCCATGAGGATAGATAAGCTGCAGCAACACTTCTCTCCTACAGTCCTCCTCCTGTGTGGACTGAGGCAGCGCTGATTAACAGGACAAGTATGTGCTGAGTGCTGCATTTCCCAAGTGAGCAGAACACACACAGATGTATTTTCTTGAAGTTGTTATCTAACTGCAACACCAACACCCATGCTTTTCTACTCACCACACACCAGAGGAAAATGAGAAGGTAAGGGGTTCAGTAAGTCTCCTGCCAGTTGAAAGACAACCCTGCCAGTCCCCTTTCAGGCTTCTGCAGCGTTCAGCCAGTTAATGTCCTCGCCAACAGAGAGCCTCTGAATCACTAGCTAGTCATTAGGGGTTGGATCAACATGCCGCAAAACACACCAAGGACCCAAACTGAGCAATACACCCTAAAGGAAAAAAATTCATTTGGAGAATCAAGCTACTAAAACAATTAAACATGAGGGAGATTTCATGCCCTCCAGATAGATAATCAGAGGGGACAGGCACACGTGTTCATGCATACTCTAACTTTGTGTCTGTTTACCTTGTGATTTTACACTTGTGCTCATGGTCATCTGCATCAGGGTGCTTCCTCTTCTTCTTTACCGGCATCACTGAACCTTTAATGGGCTTCACTAGCTGGGCTACACATAAGAAAAATAAAAAAAGTCACATGTTGTCAGGGGGTATTGACATGAGGCATCCAGCCTACATCCACCCACACACACACCTCTATTTGACAATACAGGCCAGTAATCAATCCTCTATATTTAAGGATGAATGTGCACAATAAAGTTCATACCTGTGTACTTCTGACTGCCTTGTCCATTCAAATCTAAGGGATTCTAGAATAAAAGAAACCAAAATCTCAGGTAAAAAGGTTTCTGCACCACACTTTGATAATCATTAATCTACTCAGAGGCAAGAGATTAAGAGCTATCATGAGTGTATAAATGTTGGACTGCAAAAGCTTTACCTTCTACATTTAAGAAATAAACAAGACTACTTACAAGCTTGTCCAGCGTTACGGATGTTGTATTGATGACTGCCAGGCGGTGTGGATGATTCTAAGAGTGGACACATAATCAACACAAGCAAGATATCATTAATATTCAGAGGATGTTCAACATACACACAAGAAATTAGTTATTTTTTTTCTTCAACTTTCATTATTATTAAAACCTAGAGGAAAACTGTGGACAAAACATAACTGACATAACTTGGGCACAATCTAAACATTGTGAATTGGCTCCAACTTGTCAGACAAAACCTTACAGTGTTTACAAAAGCAGATCAGCACCACCATAAATGTATTAAGAATTAAAAACATTTTTAGTGTTTTAACATGAATGAATCTTGAAGATTGAGAGGAAAATGCATGTCTGCTGCCAAACTACTTATCACATGCCTGTTTGCCCATTCAGTGCACTATATGGCCAAAAGCATGCATATGCCAACATATGGTCATATGATTTTGAACATCTCATTTCAGGCACATCATTTTCCGCCTTTCTGGTTTCAGGCTTTCCACAAGATTTGGGGACCTGACTGCAAGAATTTGATCCAACTCAGCCTCAAGAGCATTAGTGGGCATACAGACAGAAAACACCAATGTTTTGTTAAATTAATACTAATAATTGTAATATTACAAGTACATTTCATATTAACTCATGATTCCACGATTGCCAGCATTTTTACTATCTGAGTAATGTTGAAAAATAGGTAAAATGTTTTTGAAAAAACATCCTGTGGTCAGTTCATCTTGTCCTCTCTCTTACAGGCCTAATGAGTAAATCCGAGGACTGCATCACTGGGTAAATATTGTCCTTTTTACTCCACAACATTTATTTTAAAGCCACAGTGTCTAATTACTTTATAGATTCAGATTAATCATAAACTATCATGTATTATTATAGCTTAAGCCACATGGCAGCACATAAAGTATCCAAAATGAGCAGCAGGTATATATATAAAAGATATATGAAATAATAAAATGAGCTCAATATATTACTGCATCAATAATATTCAATAATATTCTTCTGAAATGGGCCATTCTGACATAATGAGTAATGTTACTTGTGATACTTTAGGAATGTATGCTGATACTTTTGTACCTTTATTAAAGTAAGATGGTGAATGCAGGACTTTGACCTGCGACAAAGTTTTTCTACACTGTAGTATCGCTAATTTTACTGTGGTAAAAGATTCGAGAACTACTATAAAGGTCAAGTGTATTGACAACGTATTGTATAACACAATACATAGTAAAGTAAAACAATATAACATAGTATATAGGATAAATTAGTTTAAGATATAATGTGTCGTATGGTGCAGCAACAAAACACTGAATAAAATATCACATATAATATGGGGCCATAGGGTTCAGTAAATAGACACATAATATAGAGATGAAATATAAATAAAAATGAAGAGGTTGAGATTATGCCGACCATTTTTTACCACACGACAGCGGACAAAAAGATTATCACATACATAAAGTGAATATAAAACTTTGAGGAGTCTGGCAGCTGTAAATTACCATTAAACATATATGACGTCGTTTGGACGCTTCCTTTGATGCGAACGTTGATGCTAACACGGCTAATGAGCTAAGGATGACTAATGTTACAGATCGGGACCAAATCTCGCATGTGGTTGTCGATTAAACACCACGGAAACTTTAAATACAACATAAAACACACAGTTTTAATTTTAAATTCTTCTGGGATTCCGCCTTCGCTTCGAGGATACTTCTTTTGTTTGCTAGCTACCAAAGCACCGCGGTTGTTGAGCTAACGTTACACTGCTAACGTAAGCTAATTTGTAAACACACGCGTCAAAGGCTCATCAAATCCACCGGTTAAAAAACGTAGTACATTACAGTTATTTGTTTTAATATGCGACACTAACGTGAGCTATTTAAATATTTCCAAACACTTACCCTTTTTTGCACTTTGGCTGATAATTCAGTCCCACCTGCTACTTATGCTACGCCGGGCTCCTGTTCTGCTGCTATCGCCGGTGTTTCCGGGGAAATGGACGATACCACCGCTTTATGGGGGGGAGAGGGGGTGTAGGAAAGTCTTTGCATTCACTTGTTGTTTTGCTTTTTGTTTGATTTACAAACGATTAAAAATTCATAAATATTTGTGATCGAATTTTGATAAAATACATCATTTTAGCCTTTAGTGAATCATGCGAGGGAAAACGGCTAAATATAATGTCCACCCTTCGGGACCGAAAAAGGTGAAACCGACCTCTTTTTAAAGAAACAATCCTTTATTTATGGCATTCACATGAAGCTCTCACGTGTTGTTCACAGGCCTGAACACACTGACCAATAAAAACCCACTCAATGTGACACACAGTTTACTTTCTCTTATCACTGTCATGTAAATTGTCTTTTAGGAACAATGGTGGACTCAGAGCGTGCAGGGCCAAACAAATTAAAAGGGCACCACACGCAGTGGGACTCCAGCTCTTAGAAATGATTTTGGCATGGATGGCAGTCTATATGGCATTGCAACACATTTTCTTATTTCAAAGGCACCCTGGATGGCATGCTTACTTCATTACATCATGTTATTTTCTTCCCTGGAGGGGCACCCAAGAGGACATTTTATCATGTTTTATCTATCCTATGGACATCATCCTATGGTGGCTTGGGTGTGACTTTTGTTTTTATTTTTTATTTAGACCCTCCCTGAAGGAACAGTATTTTTCCTTGAGCCTCCTTGAGTGACTGGCAGAAAATGCATGACCCTCCTGCCATCATAAATGAGTTAATCCATTTTAAAACGTATCCTTCGATTGAAAGTTGTCCCTATAGTTGACCATACAAATCATACAAAGTAACTTGTTTCACTGGAAAGAAAGCCTCCTTGAAACAAATCTAAAGTCTTTGACTTGGGTCTGGAAGCGAAGAAAAACAGAAATCTCTATCTTTACAGTTGTTTACAGCTTTATTTTGCCAGGAAATACATTATTCAACTTTAAAAAATATTTTAAACAAGCAAAACAATGCTGCACATGAAAGTAGTTGAAACCACTCTCCTCCCACTCTCCAATGACACAACGTTTAATGTCTTTACTTGATGTAGTGGCAAACATTCAGCTGGTTTAGGCTGTGACTGATTGTGTTTAGTTCAAGTTTTGTCATTATGCAAGGCTACAGGTAAGTCTGCCCACCTGTGCAGGCCGGGCTGATGGGTGGGTACTGGGTATCTAACGAGAAAAACACAGCAATTATGGTAACCAAAACCCACTTTCAACTTCTTTGAAGGGTAACTTTGGTATTTGTGTGTCTAAGGGACAAATGGAGACAACATTTTTGGACATTGTCTAGTAGTGAGCAAGCAAAACCAGGTGCAATGTAATCCCTGCGGTCACTTGAGCACTGTTAATTTATGTTCACTAAGAGTACTTGTTTTTGCCACTGATAGGTCATAAGTATCTGACAACATTATGGAAATGACTCCTACAGTGATAGACCTTTTTGTCAAAGAGAAGGATCCTTTTTGTTTAACCAGAAACAGCCCCGCCATCACCATCACCATTGCCATTGCCAAACCCACCAGACACCATTTAAATAAATAGTAATTTTATAGGGCCAAAATATTTTTACATCTAACTGGTTGAATATTAATGGTTTATCTCAACCAAACCAGAGTTAATGATTGTTGGAACAATGCAAAGAATAATCAAGACTTTTTTTTAGTTTTATTTTGTTTCTGTCGACTTTAAATGAAGGACAACATTCATCTTCTAACCGCTTCATCCTCTTGAGGGTCACGGGGGGGCTGGAGCCTATCCCAGCTGACATCGGGCGAGAGGCAGGGTACACCCTGGACAGGTCGCCAGACTATCGCAGGGCTGACATATAGAGACAAACAACCATTCACTCTCACAGTCACACCTATGGACAATTTAGAGTTATCAATTAACCTAGTCCCCAATCTGCATGTCTTCGGACTGTGGGAGGAAGCCGGAGTGCCCGGAGAGAACCCACGCTGACACGGGGAGAACATGCAAACTCCGCACAGAAGGGCTCCCACGCCCGGGATCGAACCGGCAACCCTCTTGCTGTGAGGCGAGAGTGCTAACCACCACACCACCGTGCCACCCGACAACATTCATATTTACTGAAATTGAGTCTGATGAGTGTGGCGATGGCAATTACAGGCTGTTTCTGGTAAAACAAAAAGGATCTTACTCTTTAACATAAAGGTCTATCTCTGTCATGCTCCTTTGCATAATGTTGTCAGACACTTATAATAACAATCTGAGCCTGTCAGTGGCAAGAACAAACACTTTCAATGGACGTAAATTGATACAGAAACATGGGAAAATAGGGTCCAGGCTGCAAAATACTAAAGTTACCCTTAAAACTTGATTGAAGTTTAACCAGAAGTGTCTGATCATATGACTGAAAAAAAGCTGTAGAAATGTTTCAGCTTCACCAGCTAACACTGATTATTGATTGGAGAAAATATAACACATTCAGTTATTGTTGAACATGGCTGAAAATACAAAATGTCTAATGAAAAGGGCAGTAAAATGAGATCAGTAACTGTATTTAAAAAAACAGTGGGAAGTGACATCCTTGTACACTGCAAACACTTAAACAGGAAAGTTAAAATATATTTTCTGTGTAGTTTGTTTAAAGCTCCGGTCTGAAAGCTCTGCAGTCGGCTCAGACTCGCACATACTGTGTTCTGACAGTTTTTCTGAAGAAGAGTACAAGATGCATCACCTGCAGCATATCAGTCATTGTTTGAGGTGGATGAGAGAGTATATACACAAATTATTTTTTCGCGTTTCTTTAAATTAGTTGGAGGGGACCGAATGAGTGGAGCTCACTGCGTTAAAGCTGTTAAGTAATTTGTTGATCACAGAAAAAAAGAATGGACTTTTGACATTCAAAAAGTCCCAATTTACTGGGACTCAATTCACTGCACTCACTGGAGGATGTTTGGAAGTTTAAAAACCGGAAGTCATCTGCAAAAAAAATAACTGAGCCAGATCTGTGCATAGAGGATAAATCTGCATAATGGGACTGACATGGGGGGTTAATTTCATCTCAGGTTCAACAAGGCAGACATTTAAAAAATAAAAAAAAGCCTCACTGCATTCAGAAAACCATAATACCAAGACACCTCTTTTGGCTTTTAAGTGTGTGAAATGTAAATGTGATTATTGCCAACATCCTGGTCTTGTAGTCAGAGATGGTGAACAGCAACCTCAGGATTTGGACAAACCTCAGGTATGATTAAATTCTTTAAAGTGGAGAGTGAATTAAATGAGGCTAAAATGTTGTATCTTTTTCTTAATGTGAAACAGAGGAGAGAGTTGCGGTAGAAAAATACTGTTAGCTCTATGAATGTACACCAAGAAAACATCTTTCCAAAAGCAAACCATGGAAAACAAAAACCATTTCAAGTGACAGAGAAAGTAACATTCATCATAAATATAGAATAAATATTAAAAAAAAAAAAAAAATCATTTCTAAGCATTCACTGTTGTCTCTTCTCTTCCTTTCTGCTCACATGAGCTCATGCTCAGTTCAACAGGAAATCCAACATCAGAGCAGAGCAACATACTCTTATAAAATATAACCTAGTTAAATCATAGCAGTACATTGGTGACAAATGATTTGAAATGGATGAAGCCTCATTTTTCAGATTTTTCAAATGCAGTGTTTTTGACATGCACGCTTGCAGAGTAAAGCGCTCTTCTGATCTCAGTGCAACTGATAATCTTGTTTTGACATAGCAGCTCTGTTCCTTTCTAACTCACTGTACGATCGTTTGTGCAGCAGACCCTGTATTCACCCTGAACACGTGGGGAGCTGCTATGGGAATTTTTTAAAACCTAAAATATGTTAAATGTACAGTATAAGCAGCAGCAGCAGCAGCAAGAACGCAGTGATGCAACTCAGTGGGTGTGAAAATCCACACTGTGCCAATGCTGGTGTGACAACAGTATTTCAGTTGCTTTAACATGTACAAATATGTTTTTAATAGCATTCAGCCACTGGAGGACACACCACCTGTCAACTCCCTATAGCTACCTCTGACAAAAGCAAAACAGAGTTGCAGCCAATGAAAATGTGTAAAGAAGCTGGTGGATTTGTCACATGGGGAGTGTTTAGGATCAAGTTTTCCATTGCTCTGTATTCATTTGAACCGTAATGCATAAAACAAAAGCTATCACTCTATGAGAGTATAATTTTCTATATTAAATATCTCATTTTGGAATAAAGGTTCAGATTTTTTAAATGTCTGATTTAAGAGGTGTGTAAGATTTAGTGGCATCTAGCGGTGAGGATTTGCAGATTTCAACCAACTGAAACTTCTTCTGTGTGCCAAGCGTGAACTCCCATTAAGGATTCCTCAGTGTTCATTGTTGAGGAGGTTTTTAACAGCTGCCAATTTATCCACAGAGGTCTATTCCTCCTCTACAAAACAACCAGACCAGGTGGTTAAAACCAGTAAAAACACTGAATAAAGCATGTCAGAAATCAGTGTTTCTCCAATGCTGTTTAGTTCATTGCAGATGAGCTACTGGCCCAGCACCTGCTAATGAGTGCTCACCTTTTTTCTCTCTTAACTTAAGATTCTGGGGCTGAGGAGGTTTTACCGTGAGCCAAATAATCTGCAGAGGTCTCTTCCTCTCCAAAACAAATGAACCCAGTGATCTGAACCAGTGAAAACACTGAATAAAGCAGTTCCATGTTAAAAATCTGTGTTTCTCCGATGCGAGGGGCTGCTAACTACTGTGGTCAAAGTGAAAACGGTAATGTACCTATCCAGAGCCAGTGTTTGGTTTGTCTGTTCTGGGCTACTGTAGAAACATGGCGGACTCTGTAAAAGAGGACCCACTTCGTATGTAGATATAAAAGGCTCATTCTAATGTAACGAAAACACAAGGATTCTTATTTTCAGGTGATGCTTCACTAAAGAAAAGATATTTAGTATATTCCCTTTCTGCCAAAATATCCCCCTAAATCCTACACACTGGACCTTTAACACTCTCTGAACAATTGTATGTAGAGAGCTGCCTCAATCCCAGTAACCCAGCCACGTTTTCAAACTGGCCTCCACTGTAAGAAAAGGAAAAAGAAATAACTATGAAATCCACAGTTCTCGCAAAAATGTCATCCAACATTCAGCTGAAGCCGATGTCCCACTTTTGTTTGTTTGTTTGTGTTTTAGGAAGAATTTAATGATATTAACTGAACAGACATTTTACATTTGAAAAATGATCTTGAATGAATGCTCTGTGGTGGAGAAACTGTGTAATAGAGGCATTGTTTTTAAATGACTTCCAACAATTTCTTTGGCATTTCTGTACTGAAATTTCTTGTTACTTGTAGGCCAACATTTACATCTGTGAGAAGTTAACACTGGCTCTACTACACACCACTGACCACCAGTTGTTGTCATCACAGCTTGCAAAAATTGTCAAACAATGCAAAAACAATGAGGTCACTGTTATAGGCTAACAAAACATGTGACCCTGAGTGGCTGTAGACGGGGAGGCAGAGAGAGTTGTCTGAGTTGTATGAGAGGTAGAAAGTGCTAACAGCTAATAGCTGAAACTCAGAACATCTAGTGTAATACTTGCAGAAAACACACGGATGGAATTCAGTACTGAAGAGACAGATCGACCTCTGCAGCATCACAGCAGCTTCAGCTGAATGCTGGAATGAGTTTCTCTCTATTTCCTACAGTGGACTGGACTCCACAACACCCCTACATGCATATATGGCCATTGAGAATAAAATCAAAATAACCTGTGATCCTTCAGAGGGAAGTATTGATTGTAGTGTGTAGCTTCTTCACTCAGAATGAAAATAAAAACCAATAAAGGGAACTCAAATTAGCCACCACATTGTTGTCATCATCAAGACAATTAAAACCACAGCTGATATGTAACCAAACATCTTCGCACCAACTGGCTGCTTTACAACTTTCACTGTGAGAATGAGAGACATTTCTTTTTAAGAGAGTCGTGTCTGTTGGATGTGCGAGTTAGGGCAGAAAAGGAGAAGAGAGGGCATCACACACACACACACACACACACACACACACACACACACGATGGCTAGATGAACTCCACAATAGCTCAGACAGGGAAGATTCTCGAAATACAGCAGCTCATTCACTTTAAACCTCAATGAAATAAACTGTATGGAAGCCCATTTCTGCCATAAAGGAACACAAAAAATGAAAAAATATCCCGTAAGTGACAAAGAGAAACTTTTACAAAATACGATATGTATTATTATGTCAAATGAATGACGTAATATTGCAACATAATAACTTAGTATCTCAAAAGCCATTATTTTGAAAAGCTTATTATTATTTCATTAATTACTTTGAGATATTAACTCATCATTTCGGGAAGGTTTCTCATTATATTGACCTTCAGGATCCTTTTTTTTTTAATTACATGGCTAAACTTTCTTTTTTTTCCTTTTACTGGCAGAAATGGGCTTCCATACATTTTGTTTTTCTAGTCTGACAGCACCTTCCTGGTACTGACATTGTGCAAAGATTAAGAATGACACTCATAGTGGATTAATGAGGTGAAATTCAGTCATGGAGCTTCAATCTAGTCTAAAGAAGCTTTTGTGTTTCTATTTTACTTTGATTACCTGGTCACAATTCTAGACGATTCCCTCTCTGATGCTTTCAGCTGGTATTTAATGTCACAATTTTTGGAGCATGGGTCTTTACGCACCAAATAAATAGTTTGCAGTATGATCATTTCCCAAGACAGACAAGAGGGGTCTCCAGACAATACCTGTATACCTGTTGACAAACTTTATCTGCCACAGGGGATAAAAAGAAAAACTAAATATCAGCATATAAAACGCGCGGCTGGTCTTGATTCCCCAGCTTTCTCAAACACAATCACAAAGTGTGACAGATCCTCCAGTAAACAAACAAACAAAAATCATGGAGCAGCATGCTGTTGAAAGTGCACACACATACACACACACCTAAAAGACCAGATACACACCATGCACGCAAACACACACTAACACACTCACTCACTCACACACTCACACACACACACACACACACACAATTTGGCAAAATACTCCTCGGTAGTTTGAGCTAATCCATCAGTGTCCGCTCCTCCTCAATGGCAGCTTTCACTTGCGGCTTTTTTGCATTCCCAGTTCAAAAATAAGACAAATGTAGAATAGGAGGGATGCAAAATGGCTGCCGCTAAGATGGCAGCTGTGGCATTAAGTGAAAGCAAAAGATTGATATCAGCTTGTTACATTTGTCCTCCGTTCCCTCCTCACAGCTCCTCCTCCGCAGTCCATTGCTGACAAAGTAAGGCAGGAAGTATTTAATTTAATTATGTCACTATGTCTTTTCATTCCAGCTACGGGCAGGCGGCGTCCCTCTGCTCTGATCGATATTAGAGGACGGCAGAGACAGACAGACAGTCTGATCTCACCTCGGTAACACACTGATGTCTCACAAACACAAATAAATACCCACGCTTTTGTTGAAAAGGCTCTTCCTCATTCTTCAACACACTCCCCACTTATCTTCACCCTTCTCCTTGTCCTCACACACATCCTTTTGTTCCATCTCCTCTCGCCGAGTCTTTAAGTGCCGGTTGCAGGCCAGGAGTAAAAAACAGAGCAAGAAAGCGCTCCCTCCCTTGCTGCCTAGGCCATGTAGATGAAGGTGTTGATGTCTCCCTCGTCCCTCTTTATGTACTTGTGTTCAATGAGCCACTCGATCTGCTCTTTGATCATCTTCTTCTGAGGCAGAAACATGTTCTTCAGGATCTCCACCAGCTCCGTCTGAAGCTGGGCATTGCTGATTCTCTTCCTCATCTTCATGATTTGGATGATGGCCTCCTGAACAAGACACAAAATAGGCAAATGTTACACCTTCACAAGCTCTACAGACTGTAGTGTTGACCATAATCACAAGCTCAACTCTCCTGTCCTGTGCTGGCTCACAAATCACTTAACACAGACAACACCAACACAATATGGCTGCTGGAACAAATTTTGTGAATGAATATTAATCAAATAGTAAAGACAATACAGCTAATTGAATGCTGAAATTACTATTAAAATGTGTATTTTTTTATACACATGTTGCCACAGCTTTCTGACAGCAAGCGAGCATCCAACTTAAGTTCTCAACATTAAATCCATTTAATACACACTTCTCTTACGTCATGTTAACATACCATGTATCTATCAGCTGTGAGCTCGAGATCAGACTGGGGATGCAACCACTTAAAAGATGGGTGAGTGCTTCCTTTCTTCAAATGTTTACACTTTTTAAACAGTAAATAAAGCTTTTCTATTGTGATTTTTACTGGAAATGACATATAATATTGCCAACATGAAACAGATTTGTTCATTTAAACGTAAAGGTCACTGCCCTCAGACTTCCATACCCCCTTTATTGTATAGGTACATCCAATAGATGGATGTACATATACAATGTACCTTTTAACGGAGGCATTGTGTAGACAGTGGTGGTCCGTGAGGCCATAAAATATGTTGTGGCACATGGACGGAAAATTCTTTTCACAATATTACCGATTCCTTCCATTCTGCCAATTTTAAAATGTCTTAGTCATTTCCTACAGTCGTATCTCACTTGAAATACATTGCCTTCACGACCTCCAGTGGTACTGCTCCGTCTCAACAGTGTCCGTAAGCTTTCCGAAAATGTGCACAAATACAGAAAAAATGAACGCAGAGTACGGACAGAAGGCTCCATCTGTGTACGTACCCATATCTAACGTTGAGCATAATTGAGCCATTAACTGTGTATTGGTGTAATTTACTGATGCGCTAGTTTCTCTACTCTGTGTGTTTTGAATAGGGCAATGCCCTACACTGAGCCACGTAGCAGCGAGAGGAGAGAAGAGACAAGTGAAGTGAACATCACTTGAGTTGATGTTAGGTAACATGCAATTCATTGGGTCATTGGGTTAAGCTAAAAATGTCTATGACCCTTGAAAGGAGAATGAGGACACTGTGAGTGTTTTGATGTATATTTTTGTACCTGAGTTCTGAGTATTCTGAGGTGAACAATTCCTTCATTCTCCTCTTCTCTCATTCGCTCTGTGGTCAGCTGCAGCCGACCAATCAGATTGATCTTTCCTCGCTTTTGGACTTTGGAGTTTTTGCTGAGAAAATAAAAGACACACAGACACAGATGATCAACATAACAAATATTTTAACTTGACCTGAAATTGCTGGTTAATTTATTTGGGACTAATAATATGTATATATATATATATATAGTACATAAATATAATTTTAATCGTTAATTTAAAATAATGTTTTATTCTTAGCTGAATAAAATTAGAAGTTTTAAACACCATAACATACATGAGTGAGAACTCCTGGTTGACGTAGAAGAGCGTGCTGTCTGTGAAGTCTTTGGGCGAGCTAACTGGAGGGTCATAAGACAACACCTGTCTCTTCAGTTTGGGGAAGGCCACTAGAGACTGCACAGAAAAGAGAGTAGGTAAAGTAAATTTAAAAATATGAAACACCATCAGTATTTCAGATATAAATACTGCCGATGTATGTGTGTGTGTTTGTGTGTTTGAGTGTGTGTGTTTCCTTCTTACAGATGCTACCAGCCAAGTATACAGTCATCTTGCTTTATGGTACTCTAGACATCACCATCCATATTGTGTGCTGCACTTTGATTAACTCTCAATCTCAACATATTTTTGTTTCCTGTAACGCTTATTAAGTTGGTTATTAAGATGTTTAAAGGAATACTTAACCCCCAAATGATCATTTGTATATCAATTACTGCAGCTCCTGTGTTCAGCAAGGTAAAATTATGGTTTTGTCAGTGGAGTCTGGCTGGGTGAATAATTTACATGCAAATTGACATTTGTGTAAGTATTCCTTTCATTATAAAGAGAAGAACATCTGCACAAACGTTCCTGTGTGATGCCAAAATGCTTTTATACATGTAATGGTGTTATTTTCTGAATATGAATATGGTTTCAAATATCAGTGAGCTAGGACATGAATCCTGAACTAAGCATGTGCTCTTACGTTAATCATACCTCAGATCTGATACATACATATCTATATGCAACCCCACCTAGACTGATCTCTACCAGTGTTGTTCAACCTCAGCTGTAACAAGCTTTGCATTGCAGGCTGTGTTTTCCCACCTATGAGTCCCGAATAATGTATTTAACCTAAGCAATTATCTTAATCCTGTAAACTTGTCCTGTAATTGGTAGACTAAAATAAAGCATTTAAAACGTTTCGTCAGTCTAACCCAAAGTGTACGACGTAGCTCTGCGTCAGGCAGCTCTGTGGCCAGTTTGAGATTCTCAAAGCTGATTCTCTCTCTAGGTCTCTGGTTCCAGGCAAACAAAACTGCCAGCTGGAAGGTCGTCACCTCCAGGTCGTACTGTCCCACCTCATTTTTAAAGGTGATCTGAGCACAAGGGGAAGAGAAACAAAGGAGAAGGCCGAGAAGGTGAGAGGAGCAGAATGTGGCAACACAGTGTTGATCTGTCAGCTTGATTTGGTGGCCCAACAACTGCTGAAAATAACAACAATAATCTAACATTTAATAGCATTTATTTATTCGTTTATTTATCTGTTTACACATTTCAGCATTTATTTAGCCTTTTAATTTACCTATTCCTGTACACATCTATGTATCTATTTATGTTTACATTTATTTATTTAGTTATTTATTTATTCATACATTTATTTATTGAAAGTCATTTTTTGTACTACTTTCAAACGATTCACACATGTACTTCAACCTTACTAACTGAGATTCTGATTGTTGGCTCTGTGGCAGCAGGAACACTGCATCAGCGACATTTATAGCTCACTCACAATGCCGTTGGACATGAGGTGATGCCAGTGGAGTTTGCGACCGCTGTGATTCCTCTTGTAGAAGTCTTCCACCTCAGGGATGAGGTCCTCCAGCTCTGTGGGCAGTGAGACAAAAACCTTCTCACTGCTTCGTGACCATGCTCCGGCGTTCAGGATCTTAATGTTCACACTGTCCGCTATAGGCAAAATCAGGAGAAAAACTCTGATTAGTCGTTATTAGTTTAACAGACACATCAAAATTAAACTGTGAATAGTAAATTTAATCTGATAAAAGACCTCATAACCTCCCGTTCCCTTAAAGGAACAGTGTGTAGTATTTACTAGCATCTAGTGGTGAGGACTGCAGAATTCAACCAGCTGAAACTTTTACCATGTGCCAACTGTGAACTCCCAGTTAGGATTCCTTCGGTGTTCACTGTTCAAACAGCTTTTAACCATGAGCTTGATTATCCACAGTAGTCCCCCTCTCCAACACAAACGGACCAGGTGATTAAAACCAGTAAAATCACTGAATAAAGCAGTTACCCATTACATATCAGTGTTTCTCATACCCTGTGTGCTCATCTTTTTTCTAAAGATCCTGACGCTCAGGAGGTTTTTAACATGAGCCGGATCATCTGCAGAGGTCTCTTCCCCTCCAAAGCAATGAACCCTGTGATTAAACCATAAAAACACTGAATAAAGCAGTTTCACATTATGATCTATGTTCTCTGATGCTGCTTGTCACAGAGGGGCTGCTAACTACAGTGACCAACGAGAAAACGCCAATGTACCTGTCTAGAACCAGTGTTTGGTTTGTCCATTCTGGGCTACTGTAGAAACATGGCAGTGCAACATGGCAGACTCTGTGGATGAGAACCCGCTCCCTACGTAGATATAAACAGCTCATTTTAAGGTAACGAAAACACAATAATTCTTATTTTCAGGCGAATGTACACTATATAAAATATACTTATAATATTACAGTATATTCAATTTCTGCCAATATATCCCCCTATATTCTACACGCCTTTAAACCAACCCCACAAGTAGTCACTGGTGACTTAACAAAGTCTGAAAAGCAAACATTTCACACTGCATCTCAATCCTGATTGAACAGTATTATTGCATTATTGTAACTATGTTTTTGTTCTTCCAGGTTTATGTCTTTGGCATGAAATGAGTGATGGAAAGAAAATGTAATGAAAGAGACAAATTACTGCAAGAAAGGTGATAATGTTACAATGATTTGTCCTCTTGTGTCGAGTTGGTTTATGTTGTTTTAACTAAAAAGCTTTTTGTTTGTGTGTGTGTGTGTGTGTGTGTGTGTGTGTGTGTGTGTGGTGTATGTGTGTGTGTGTGTGTGTGTGTGTGTGTGTGTGTGAGCTACCTGGCAGCGCCAGCTTGTTGTGTTTGTGCATTTCTTTGAAGACCTGATTGAGGTCCTCTGAGACCTTGATGTCCTGAAACATCCTGGCCAGCTTGTTCACATAATCTGCAGGCATTCCTACTTCCTACAACCACACACACACACACACACACACACACAAGACACCAGGGAGCAACACAAATGAAGGAAAAGAGGACAACAAAGCAAAGGAGAAATTAATCCACTGCGACATTAAGCGACATCACTTACTTAGGTTTGTGACAATTTTGCCCAAATGTTTACTGTTAATGAAGTGTGAGTTTTTTGTCTCTTGGCAGAGACGAGGGTTGAAGTGAACTCATAAATACCTGGCACTTGTTGTTAAGTTTTCTTGGCAGTTTGTATTTCTCACTCTGCATGTGGGACTCCACTGCCTTGATTCCCATTGTACACAGGGCCCTTAACGCAATGCCGTGCACCAATTAAGTCCTTCTTCCCATGTCTCAGTCTTTTAAGATTTTATAAAGATTGATTTTAGATATTTTAAGAGCATTTGCGGCCTTATTTTTAGATTAATGAATGAAATGCCTTTTAAGACTCTTCATGGACCTGCGGGAAACCTTCCTTGATGTGGCTGAACCATCGCAGTGCAAAACCATTATTAAATCTAGGTTAAGTTCTTGTACATTTGCCTTGTGTTAAAGTTAAACACTGATGGATCTGTGAAGTTTGTTAAATAGAAAAAAGGTTTTGTAGAAAGATATGTTTATATTCCCCACAGATAAGTATGATGTTGGTTCCAAGTTGCTGGTATATTATTTGTATTGATCCCTCGTATAGTTCTTACACTGTGCATTTCTTTGTCTGCCTGAGTGTGTGACGGAGAGTAAGAAAGAAACGTGTAACTCACTCTCAACCACTCCACCATGTTTTCTTCAATCTCGCTGTCAGCTGATATGTCCAGAATCAGGCGCCTTGTCAGATGAGCTTTGTGGTAACGCATGAATACGTCTTTATTCTGAACGTACTTTAATACCAAGAGCTGCAAGGAGATATTATAAAAGAAGAAATAAGTGTGAGAGTAGAGGGGAATAGGGTAGACAAAAGGGACTGGAGAAGTCTGAAAAATGGATCACCTAAAAGCAAGTTAGCCTTGAGCTGTGCCGGGCTAATAGGACAAAGACTCACCACTTCTTTGAGTTTGAGCTCGATTTCCTCTGAGGTGAGTTTCTTGCTGAGAGGAGTTTTCCTCAGCAGCATGTCACAGTAGTTTGCCAGAAGCTCAGGACACTTTGACTCTGGCTGAGTCTTCATACCCACACTGCTTGGACGGACACACATTTACATACACACCACAACATTGTGACTTGTTTTAATCAAAGAGAAAAGATGACAAAAACTCTGGGTATTTCCACATCCACAAGGACAAAGCAGATGCTTCCACTCACCCTTTCTGTTTCATTGGCAGCTCCAGTTTGAAGATTGTGGCGTCATTGACAACAGCCTTGTAAGCCTGCAGGGGAAGGGAAACAGATAACATGTGCAGGTAAGGACCAAACAAGTAGAGCTGCAACTTCCGACTGTTTACATTTATTAGAGTTGGTCGTTTTATTCATGTAGTCTATAAAAGGTAGAAAATACTTAAAATAATTTCCCAGAGCCCCGTTCTAACTGCACAGTTTCCCTCAGTCACACATACAGACTTAAATATTAATTTGAATTGAACTTCCAAATATCATCCCAGCACCATCTCCAGTTACTCAAGTCTCCAAAGTCTCAACTTTGTGCTGTCTGATGTGCAGGAGCACTTGTTTTGACTAAATCAGTTACCAGAAGCACAGCTGTTTGCTACTGCTACTCAGCTGCATAGTGAAAGCTGATCAACAGCTTCCCAATTTAGTATTTTTACTGAACTAAACTGCATCGCACCATACTGCTCGCTGGAAACAGGGCTTATGATACAACTTTAACAACCTACAGTGGGACATTAGTAAGAAAGATCCATCGCTCTGGGAATTAACTTCATCCTTGTGTGACAGCATAGTGGCAAAATAACTGCTCAAACATAGCTGTGTTAATTACGTGTCTAACCCCAAACATGCAAGCTTGAGGCTGGAGAGAGGAAAGGGAGAGGCTGCTACTGTACTTTGAGTACATACTGTATGTGTGAACAAAGGGTCAAGCTGTAATGCTGCCTGTGCTGCAGGCATTATGAATACACATATTTTGGGAACAAAAGGGAGCTGGAGGGAACTCTTTAGCACAGAGTAGACATCATTATATGTCTTAGATGGCTTTGGTAGTCAGATAAAACACACCTTATCTCTTGCTGTGAGGAAGCGAGGGTCGTCCTGAAAGGCCTCCTTTACCAGCTTACTAAAGCGGTTAAACAATGTCAACAACTGCTCCACGTACTTCTCCGAGTCCTGGACACACAGAAACACGCATTTAGAACAACTATAGAAGTTGTGGATGCTACCCTCCAATATTAAGAACTCAGTAACACTGATGTTAATTGCCTGTTCTAAGAAAATCTACTGTACAACATTAGTTTCAATTATTGGATTATTTTTTAAAAAGACATTTTGTTAGTAATGTGGATCTACAAATTTGGTTGAAATTACAATCCAAAAGTCCTGTAAGTGATTGCTGCAATAATCACATTTGAACCTTCAGTGATTCAAACAAAATGTGTTTCTCATTACATTCTTTTACTCCAATGTCACAGATGCCATTATTGCATCTGCCAAGGAGGTTATGTGTTCTGTTTGGTTTGTCTGTTTGTCAGCAGGATTGCAGAAAAACTCTGGACTGAACATGGGATTGAGGAGCTGAGCTAACTGTTGTTAAAGTGTGTTTGTGCACGTACAGTAGTGATAGTCTCGGCAGCAGCCACCATGTCTGCTAGTCCAGCATTGATGATATGTTCTTCCAGGTCTTTTAGCATGGGCTCGATCCCGCTGGGAACCTTGTCCATCAGCGAAAACATCAGGTGCAGCCCTGCTCAGGGAAGGGGGGGGGGATCAGTGTTATACACAGGCCAAAAAACATTCTGGGTCCTTTTCATCATGCTAACTTATGCTTCCTCGCCTCCTCTCTTGTCCCATGACTCACAAACAGTTGCCCTCTGACATCACTGAGGATGTTCAGATCCCTTAATTGCATCTGGAGATGATGAGGAGGGAGGAGAGAGGAGGCTTCTGGAGGAGCTGAATGCGAGGAAACACTAGTGTACCCTACACAATACTCTTTAATCAAGTGGTGCTGTTATATTATCATTATATAATTGGTTGAAGGCATCATGAGACTGGTGTCAACAAAGCAAAACAGGAAAATGTTTCAGGGGAAAAATCCCACCAGCTACCAGACAAATGCTCACAAACAGTGAGTGTGGTTGCCAAGTTGTACAGCTCTCCTGGCCCCGCTGGCAGGAAACCAACCAACACTGGGAGAAGCTTTCTATTTTTAAAGTCTTTCTGGCTGATGCAATAGTGAATGTTGATGCCACGATGTCTAGTAGATATTTGTGTCTTCTAAAACAAAGACCCTTACTTATCATGCTACATTTATTGAAAAATAATGTGACAACAGTGCAGCAGTACTTACTGTCTGTCTCGTTTCGTTTGATCATCCCTGGACATTCGGCCAGGATTGTCTCTTTGAATGAGGTTACCAGAGTGTTAACGCAACACTCCATAAGCTGTGAGGATACACAGAAAGCAAAGACTTACTAGAGGGGCAACCTTGACATGAACAAACGGGCTCACATACATTTAATGAGACTCCTGAAAGGTCACAGTGATCTTTCAGAATATTTTTGGTGCTGTTATTCAAAGTGAAGAGACACAGATTTACATCTGACATTTAGCACATCTGACAACACATAAGTAACTTTTTACTAAACCTGGTTTGTTAGTGATTGGGCTATAAAACCAAAATAAACCGAAAACAAATAGCCGGAAAAATCAGCTTTCCCAAACTCCAGAAGAAAAGTACACATGTGGTGAAAAAAGTCTTGCAGACCTGCATTTGTCTGATTTTAAAAGTTTTAACTGTCTTAACTAACAAGCAGTGTCACCATACCATAGTTTTTCGAACCAAAAGCAATTCAATACAATTCTTTAATAATCTAATTTAAATATTAATCCATTCATGTTTTGACCACTTGAGGGCAGTACAAGCAGCTTTAACCACAACACTGACTTATTATCACCTCAATAAATTGGCATATGTGTTGGGGCTGGGACATGGTCTCTGACTCCATGGCAGGTATGGCGAGTGGCAAGTGAGAACTAGATTTTACTGCATGTGTCATTCCCCAGTGATGTGATGCAATATGACGCATTGACTTCTCCACTTTTAAACCTCCTTGGGTGCATTCAGGAACTAAAATGACTGTGGTATGTTCAGGAATTAGAAGTAGCGTAGGACGTTCGGGAACCAAAATGACCATGGAGCTTTCAGGAACGTACTTTAGCGTGGGGTGTTCAGGAACTATAACAATTATGGGGCTTTCAAGAGGGGTGTTCAGGACTAAAACAAAGTTTCAAATTTCAATATTGGTCTGAAAAATACAGTATGATTCAGACTACACTCCTGAACTGTATATAATCTGTTAGGATGACTTGAAAATATGGAAATATAATTCAGGATGACACAAGGTAAATAACTGTTTTAAGAAACTGAAAACAAACGTAAAATGTTCAGTTAGTATTGATACTTCAGATCCTGTCAAGGACACTTACTGCTTGAACAGAGTTACATTCACGACGTGTCTCTAAATATCTAAGTGCTCTCTTCTCCTCTTCTCTCAGTTTTGCGTCTGCCTGTAGAGAAACACACATGAACACACAACACAGATACTGAGAATAAAAGTTCTACAAACACTGAAAAACCAACAATTAAAAATTAAAACTCTTGCATATACACACATACCCAAGGCAACAACTTTCTTCTCCTAACAACTGTCTACAAAATGCAGCATTTAATGCTACAGTATATTCTGGTGTAACTCATATGACATATTTGCAGATGGTAATATTTTAACCCACACGGAAAAATGATGTTTGAAACTACAACAAAGATTTAGATGATGTTCTGCTCTGCAAAAGGATATGCCAAATTGCGAGATATGCCAGGCTCCAAGGTGAATAGTTTTTAATTATTCACCTTGTTTATCTAGCCTTGACTTGAGGTGTCATTTCAAAGCTTTAATTAATTAATTAATTAATTTGTGGGCAGATAACAGCACTCCCCCTTTTATCAGCGTATTCGCCACTGGCATCATTTTCCATGCTTTAAAGTAACCACACCAATCAGTATCAGAATGGCTTACATATTTCATGTAGTTCTGGACGCCATTCTGTTGCAGGTAGGATGGCGCCTGTGTTCTGTAAAACCTCTCTGTGGAGTCCAGGTAGGCTTTCTCAAAGTTATCCCTGTAAATCTGCAGCTTGTCCTCTGGGTTAGAGCACAGGTTCACTGGTGGGAGAGAAGCACAGACATTGGGACAAAAAGTGGTCACTTGCTGTAGTGTTTTTTATATTTAGTGTAACACATTAATATTAAAATACATTATAAGAGTAAAAAGATTAGTCAGCTAGCCAGCCCGCAGACCCTCTGCCTCACTCCCTACCACCAGGACACTACTTCTTCAGAACAAGAGTGGATAGCAGCTCAGAACTTTGCAGCTGTAGCAACTCAAATTCAGTGTGATTTAAACCCCAGCCCCGGGTTCACAACGGGCTGGTGACCAGTGGCAACAAAGTGTGTTGATTCGGCAGGGAATCGGCCAGGCTGCTGCTGCAAAATGTATATCATGGAAACAGCGTGTGTGGGCTGTGTGTTGTGGTGGGTGTTGGTCGTTTGTTGAAGTTAGCGGAATCCATTTCTTAGCTAACATTAGCTAGTGTTGCACAGTGTGTCAGTGCTGTAGCAGAGCTGAAGAGAGGCAAGGCACAGGAATACGAAAACCCTCACATCTTTTAGATTTTCCCTGCAAATTCGGCCCAAGCCTTTTACAAAGAAGTCAGTCCAATGGCTACGAAAGGCAACTCAGAAAGTCATTCTCAGTTTTCAAGTTATGTTGCAACCTGTTCACCAAAAACAATTAATACTGGTAAAAGTTTATTTCAATGGCCAGATTTCCAATCTCTGTTGTGTCTCTATTTTTGCTTGTACAAATTTGTGTTTCTGCACACATTATCAATTAAATGTAATAATAATTGATCCTCTCTGTCTTACCGTACGACTCTCGTACTCCTATGACAAGCTGGGAGTCGAAGGCCTCCCCCTGCCTCTCAGCGTGCACTAGCTTCATGGCGCTGTCCTGCAGGCGACTCTTAATGTTGGAAAAGATTGACTCGTTCCATGTGTCCAACATCAGCTGGAAAAAAATAAGGTAAGGGCAGTAATAAATATGCATCAACTGCACCAAAAATGTTAAATAATAAGTTACCCTCCATTTCCTGCTATCCAGGAATAGTAAAGCCCAATTTATTTATGAAGTGCTTTTAATGAAACTTCTTGCGTCTGCTTGCTCAATCATATTAGCTTAATCACAGCTTCCTCCTCTACAGCACTTAATCTTATTCTGAGAGACCTTCCTCATGGGGATCAAACTAATTTGATACCATTAACACTTCCAGCTGTTCTCTCACAGGGGGATTCTTAGACTAACTGACCCTTAGCTATGCACTATATATTATGTTTCCCTTCATATGAGGCACCTCCCACACCCTCTTCATCTCTTCTGGCTTTTACAACTCCCCTGCTTTGTTATTTTCTCCTGTTCTGTTAACTTGTTTTAGTTGCTCATGATTTTAGGTCATATTCTTGCTGCTTCCTCTTATGTCATATGTGATTAACTCTCTTCAAACCCCCTCCTTCTCTTCCTTGTGCTTACTGTTGCTCAGCTTTTCCCCACCTTGCGTACGATGCTATCCTCCATGTTTGTTTTCTTGTTGCTGCCCTGTTTGCCCATGAGCGTGATCTCCAGCTGACAGAAGGGTTTGGGCAAGATGTCGCACTGGGTGAAGAACTTCCTCCACTCTACAATGTAGGCCTTTAGCAGTGCCGTGTCATCCTGGTGGCTCAGCACCCGCTGCCATGGTAACAAAAGCAAATAAAAGTTAGATGATACAGGTCAAACAACAAATACTCTTGATGCTTTGTTCCTTGCAATAACACATGTCTTTGTCTATTATTATCCAAAGCAGATGTGTGGCAGCATCTAAACAGTGGACCATAACAATTACTTTGTCCAAGACTATGGACAGATCTTTGTTCTTGGGACCAGTTCTGAAGTTTGTAGAGCTTAAAAAAAGTCGCCCACCCTCCATCTGTCCACTATCATGTAAGGAGATAGTAGTGGACTTTGGAAAGAAGCAGCAAAAGGAACTGTGCAAAATGAAACCAACCCAAACCAAACCCATGTACACACACTACTTACAGCTTGTGCTTGTTTGATGAAGTCTAGGATGTCCTCTTTAAGGGCTTGGTGGATTTTGGCTGGTCCTTTATCATCCCATAGACACACAGCATGGACATCTCTGGAGGACAGACAAGATGGGAATGGAACATCACTTAAGTTCATTCAGTGTTAATTAGACTATGCACCTCCAACTGAGGTACTCTCCTGAGCTTTTACTCAACATGTCGCAAACACACGGAATACAGTATACTTGCAGAGAAACCCCTTGAAACGTGACCTGTCTTTCCAGAGCTGTCTTTCCAGAGCTTTTGGAGATAATTAAACTCTCCATGTTACTGTTCCCCTCCCCTCTTCTCTTCCTATTTCTCAAGACCAAAAAGAACAATCACTAACTTCCTCTTCTGAACACTTTAACTCCCCACATTACCCACTTTGTTTTTTAAGATTAAGGTAAGGCCAGATAAGTCAAGTCAATTTTGTTGAATAGCTCAAAATCAAAAATCAGCCTCAAGGGGAAATAACCAAAAATGTTGCATAGCAACAATGATGTAATCCACCTCACACCTGCTAAACTCAGAAAAAGTGCCAGATGCAATCACAGCTTTGGGCTAAATAAAAAAGGCACCAACATTGTAATTTGTGTCTTAACACAAGTTTTAAAATAAAATCACTCACAACGTTAAGCTACACCACAACATTCTATTTCAAAGTGAGCATATCAGATAATTACTACCCTTAGAGTCCATAACTGAGACTTTTAAATTGGATTCTGAATTATCTTTCTATTATGAGAGGCAGTTGTACATCAAGTTGTGACAGTTAAGCTGCAGAAACAAGACTCTTTTCCACCGCAGTTTATGAGTGGGACACAATCCAACAACATGCTTACCTACAACTGTGTGGGGATTATATAAAGCAGCACAACACCTGTTGGTAAAAACCCAGCTCATGTATTGGATGTGTGTGCTGCTGAAATGCACTAAAATAGTACGCTGTGATTTGTGAGCGGTCTATTGTTCAGAGTAAAGCAACTGTTTTCAGGATATGAGGCAACAGCAGCTGTGCTGATCCTGCATTGGACCACTTTCTTAAATAAGGCAGAGGGAAGTAAGGGACAGAGCAGAGAGCATCTCTTACGAGAACAAGTCGAACCACTGTTGCTTGGTGACGGCTTCCTGTCTGAGCAGCTTGAGAACGATGGGCCGCATCAGATCCCACTTGTCCTCAAACTGCAGGGACCCCTTGTTCTGGAGGAGAGACATGGGAAGGAAAGAGTGGGAGGAAGAAAAACAGCAACGAGATGGGAAATGTTGGGGGAGAGACAGTAACAGAAAACAAAGACAATATTCAGAGATACACAAAGACATACATTAAGAGTGAATACAGACTAAGAGCTGGGGTCAAGTAGGCTAATAAGATTTTCAAGCATTACTGCAACAGAATAGCTTTTAATTATTTTACATTAAGTTTTAATTAAGAAGTGCTTTTTATATCACAATTATCATATCTTTTATCAAAGCAGTAGCTGCTAATTCTTATGACAAATAACTTTATGCACATTTGCTGAAACTGTCACTAAATTCACTGACGTATTTTATGTCAGAGAACAAAACGTGAAAGCCTCTCAGGCTTGTGTTAACCACAGACCTTACTTGAGGCATCTAACAAAAACCCATTCAAAAAAATCCGTTGACTTTGAGATGAGGAAACCATGAGTGGTACAATGCCAACTCATTTCTGGGTTTTAGGACTCATTCCTCGTGGACTCTGTTACCTATGCAGCCTCGTGCTGCATTCATGTGGTGTTGGAATAATCTCACAAATGGGTTCTTGATCATTTCTTAATGGCTCATCAGATTGGTTTTTCAATTTGCTCTTAGTTATCAATGTCTTGTTCAACTGCTCTGAGCACAAAAATACCACATTACAACATAAAGCTCATAAACACACCAAAGTCAGAAGAACAACCTTTAGAGGAGCATGTGAATGCATCGTTGGCATTGGCTGGCAGAGTTCTCGACTCCTATTCAATCACTTCTCTTTGACTCACCATAGCAGGCAGCAGCGTAAGCTGTACTGTACAATAACAGCAAGTGGGCAGGTGGAAAAAGTCAGGAATTAATGGCATGAGGGCTAGGACGTTCAACAGGCTGATTTGGTACATACTAAACACTAAATAGAGTTGTTCAAAAAGAGGTGTTCATTCATTTTTGCCCATTACTCGGACATATCAATGTCTAAACAACAAAAGAGAACTGTCTTGTGTGCAAATTTGAGATCACAGGTTTCAGGGAGTAAAACATTAGAAGGCTATAAGCTGTGGGTACGGGATTTCAACATATTCACCCAGGGAAATATACACCGCTGGGAACATAAAACCCTTAAAAAGGTCTCATTAATGTGTCATATTAAGAGGATATAAGCTGGAGAACACAGGACGCTAACGACATGGATATGGTCACACCCAGTGTTCTTGACTTGAGACATGAATATTTCCACAGTGGCTGAACTGATTTCAAGGTCCAGTGTGTAGGATTTAGGGGAATATTTTGGCAAAAATGGAATATAATAAAATAAGTATGTTTCCTTTAGTGTGTAATCACCTAAAAAAAGGGCTTGTTGTGTTTTTGTTACCTGAATGGATTGATTATATTCACATAACAAGCGGGTCCTCATTCATGGACTCTGCCATGTAACACTGCCATGTTTCTACAGTAGATCAGAACGGGCAATATATATAACAGATAGGGCCATTAGGGTCGGCCGCCGTAGTTTGCAGCCCCTCTGCGATAAGAGTGTAAAAAAAACAAACCACTGATTTTTTGTGTTTTGAAGAGGAAGAGACCTCTGCAGATAATTCAGCTCCCAATAAAAACCACCTGAACACCTGGATCTTAAGTTATCAGAGAAAAAAGGTGAGAAGTGATAAGCAGGTGCTGGGCTACCATCCCATCTCCAATATGCCAAACAGCGTCGGGAAAAACTCTCATTTGTAACGTGAGTCTGCTTTAGTCAGTATTTTTTCTGGTTTAAATCACTCGGTCCATTTGTTCTGGAGAGGAGGAGACCTCTGCAGATATTTCTGCTCACAGTAAAAACCTCCTGAACATCTGGATCAGAAAAAAGGTGTATGCACATTAAGTTATAAGAGACAATGGGTGAATACACATTTACAGGTGATGGGTAAGTGGGCCATCTGTGACATGCTGAATAGCGTAGGAGAATCACTGTTTTGTATCGCGAAGCAGCTTTCTTCAGTGCTTTTATCAGTTTAATCACTTAAACTGTTTGTTTGGAAGAGGAGGATCCCTTGTGGACAATTCGACTCCCGGTAAAAACCTTCCGAACAATGAACACTGAAGGAATCCTCGCTATGAGAAGTAGGTTCAGTTGGTTGTAATCTGTCATTCTTACTGCTAGATGTCACTAAATCCCCCTAAATCTTACACACTGGACCTTTAAACTGTTTTGAAACACCCATATCCCTCAGTATTTTGCTATTTAAACTGCAATACGAGTCCTTACCAATCTCTTATGGTGTTAGTTTATATCAAGAGACATATATACCTATTTGTAAGTGTTTTAAATCACTAGGAAGACAGATGTTAAGGGTGTCCTATGTGTTAAATTAAGGGAATAAAGAGCTGGGGGACATAGGGATGACACCCTGTTGGGACCATCCCACCTTTTCCTTTCATTTCCCCTTTTAATTATTAATTAGGACAACACCTGAACAGTCTCCTTCGCAGACAGCACTTTGGCTACTGGGAGAATTTCATTTTAACTGGGCCTTGTGGTGGACAAAGACGGTGCATTTTGTCATCTTGAGATGAGCTAGGTTTGGTAGCTAGCCAGAATATCAGCGCTAGCGACAACTTGTCAAATAGAAACAGCTTTACAGGTCGTGCTGCGGACGGGGAGGTGTCAAAGTTTGTGTCCCTTTGGAGCCCCCTGCTCCCCGGTGTTGGGTTCAGGGCTTGGTACGGTTCTCGTTAGGCTTCGGTTCGTCGTCGCCGGGAAGCCGGACTGTGGTGACGACTAGGACTCGGCTTTAGTTACAGAAGGAGTCATGCTGGGTGCCGGTTTGAGGCAGGGGGGTATTTTAAGTCGTTGGGGCAACAGACTCCGACACAACACCGGACTTTAACAACGACAACGGTGACAACTGTGACTTCACCTATTTGTGCACTTATTGCATACATTTGCACCATTAGCGCGTAAACATACATGCCACAATGGTGAATATATACATATATGCACTAACAGCAAAAATATATGAATACAAAGATTGTAAATCTGCACACAGATATGGGAAATACGATATTTTCAACTGCTTCTTACCTTTAACAAATTAGACGTCGCCATGTTTCTTCAACTTATCACCTCGCGGAATCTCGCGCCATGTTTCTTCAACTTATCACCTCGCGGAATCTCGCGAGACAAGGTACTACAGCTGGCTCAGGATGAGGTCATGGGAATTCAACTAGCCTACTCAAATACTGCTGTGAAAATACTCTAATACAAGTAAAAGTCCAAACAACAAAACGTTATACTGGTGTTATCTGATACCTTCTCTGTCAGTGTTTTACTATATGTTGTTTTTGGATTAATATTACTGCTGAATTAATGTGTATGTTGCATTTTACTGCTGTAGATGTTAAAGGTTGTAGTCATTTTAACTCTGTTATATACTGTAATTTAATGTCCAGCAGGGATACTCAACTTCCTTTGCCGGGGGATCACTTTTGCAAAAATGACAGCGGGCCAGTTAACAAACAAACATTAATAACATTTATCAGTACACACAATAAATAAATAAATGGCCTGTTTTCAAAGACAGTAATGAATATAGATAGGTTGGCCTATAGAAGAAAACAGAAATAAACAATAAAATGTATATAAATCAAAATAAAAATAGAATAAAAAATACAAAGTAAGATCATTTTGAGACAAAATGACATGGTAAATAACATGGCATCAGTTTGTTAGTGGTATTTTAATGTAGTAGCTGCTTGAGGTGAATCTAGTTATAACTACTTTATATGCAGTTAGCTAGTTTAGTCCAGTCGTTCCCAGCCTAAGGTTTAGGCCCCTTAAAGGGTCATCAGATGAATCTGAGTGGCTGTGAGATGATTAATGGGAGAGGAAAGACAAAGAGACTATGTTCTGCTACAATTTTTCCCCCGTCTGGACTTTTCTCTAAACTTATATTTTTTGTGTAATATTTGATAAATTTACCTCAAAAAATATTTAAATGAAACCACCACAGAGGATGAAAGGAAAAAACTCTTTTTGGTGGAACTGCTAACAACTCATTATCTGAAATGTGACAAGGGGCTCCAGTTGCTTTTTAAACAAGTCACAAGCTAAAAAGGCTGAGATGCACTGTAACAATGCACCGCTTGTTATTAGTGTATTACTTTTTTTTTTAAAAAATTTATACATAACACACAGTCTGAAAAGTCACTACAGCTGTCAAAGAAGTGGAGTATAAAATAAAATATTCCCTTTTAATTGTTGTGGAGTAATTAAGAAATACTCAAGAAAAGTACCATTACATTCTATGCAAATACAGTCCTTGAGTTAATGTACTTAGTTAGTTTCCACCAATGTCATTTCCATAAAATTTTATTTCCTCCAACACAAGTTGTTATCTCATCAGCAGATAACAGATGAGAGTGAAGCACAGTGATGAATTCTGAAGTTCTGAAGTTTATCTTTGACATGACATTAACACCCCCCCCCCCCCCCCACACACACACACACATGAAGATTACTGATGGAATAATCTTTGCCCTCAGAGTCAGTTAATCATTGAGTGAAAGTCAAGGAGTTAAAAGCTTGTAACAGTTAAAACTCAGAGAGGATTCCTCCATCACCAGTGTGGCAACATGGCTACTAAGCAGACCGAGGATGCACCCAGGGACGTGACTGACAAGAGCCGAAGCAGCGGACTCATGGTGAGGATCAGGAAGTTCAACCCCAGGGAAGTTTTCACCTGGTAAGTGGAAACATGAGAGGAAGAGAAACATGTTGAAGTCAGATTTTGTTATCTTCTATCAGAGCCAGGAAAGTTTTCAGTCAAAGCGTTTACCTTTAACATTATAGTCACCAGCAGTGGTGGAGAAGTATTCAGATCCTTTACTTCAGTACAAGTACTAATACCACACTGTGAAATTGCAGCACAACAAACAACAGTCCTGCATTTAAAACCTTACTTAGGTAAAAGTATCAACAAAATATAGTTAAAGTACCTCAAGTAAATGTACTGATTATGCTGTAAAATGTTCCCTGACAGTGTTTTACTGTAAATGCAATGTTTTTGGATTAATATTACTGCTTCATGCAGCATTTTATTGCTGTAGATGACTAAAGTTGTGCTCATTTTAACTCCTTTATACACTGTTGGTTAGTTTAATCTACAGCAATTCATCATACTCTATAAGATCATCATATGTTTGTAGCGTGGCTGTCCTGTGAGAACTGTGTATCTCTAAAAAGTAAACTTTTCATGGTGTCAGAAAAACAGTCCTGTTTTCAGCTTTGCGACGATGCATTTTCCAGCTGATGGTTTTCAAAGAGTTTATTTAGCCTAAGAAGTAGGAGAATTTTCTTAGCACGTGAAGGAACACTTCATCCTTCAGTGTTTAAAAATGTGTGAAAGTTACTGATCAAAATGTTGGTGATAACATCTAAATATATTCTTTTCAGTAAAAGCTTGTAGAATAAAGAATAAAAGATTCATTCTGTTTTTTTGCATCTTTTCACTGTGCAATAATGCCTTTCCTTGGCTTACTTCAAGACAACACAGATCAGCAATGCCGTGCCACACCATCAAGGGTAGCATTTTTTTTACAAAGAGCTGTCTCTACGTCCAGACAGACTCCATTCATTTGGTAGTACACTTAAATTTTAAACCCTGTTTTTAAATTGGTTCTCTCATTTGAATTTGCCAGTAAACTAAATGCCAGTGCTCTTACCAACCTTAGTTTGCCATGGTTTGACCACGGCAAGTCAAGTGGCCATGTTGTCGGACAAGAACACCTTTCAGTGCTGGACATTCAAAAATATTTACCTTGTGAAATCAGAAGAGGACTCTTTATAGTGTAACGCTTGTTTACCAGCAGTGAAAATGCTGTCAGCATTGGCATCATTTATGTTTTTAGGAATTTTCAGCTCTATTGCCCAGTTTAAAGCATTTGCTAGTGAAGAAATCACAACGTAATCAAATTTCATAAGTTACTTTACTTTGATTAAGTAATTAAAATAGTTACATTACTTATTCCATTTTTAACAGGGTAATGAGTAATCTGTGACCGATGACATTTTAAAAGTAACCTTCCTGAGATGTTGTAGAATAGAAGTATAAAGTTGCGTAAAATGGAAACTCAAGTAAAGTACAAGTACACTGAATTTGTACTTAAGTACAGTACTTTAGCAAATATAATCTTTGTCTCCTAACAACACTGAAAATTAGATATGCATGGTGGCTTTATAGACGTGCCGATCTCCTCTTTCTCTCTCAGGCAGCTGGCCAAGACGTTGGCCATGGGTCAGGGCCTGGCTGGGCTCATCTGTGGGACGGCCATCAGCTCCCAGTACCTGGCCACAAGCTTCCATGTGAACACACCCATGCTGCAGAGCCTCCTTAACTACACCCTGCTGTGTGTCACCTACACCACCATGCTGCTCTGCAGAACAGGTAACACTACCACGTAGGGTTTGGACACCTCAGATAATACCTGTAACAGAGGAGTCATAGTTTCAATTATAGCTGATTACTAAATGTTTCTGTTTTACTTGTAGTATTGTTTAATTCAATGTATATGTTAGAATTCTGGTTATAAACTATCGTAGCAGTTTCATAGACAGACAGTAAATTTACTCAATTAGTGTATCAGCAATAATATTCATATCAACTTTATTTAATTTGGCATATTGTCTAAAGCATTATATACATGATATTCTATCACCATGACATAATAATATTACACTAACTAGGATCATTATTCTGTACTGCATTCCTTTACTTTTGACACATTAAGTATACTTTGCAGGTAATAGTTAATGTGGTATTGCTGCTTTCACCTAAGTAAAGGATCTGATTATTTCCTCTACTACTAACAGGCAAGCATAAATTTATACAACTTAATAAAAAGTAGACATTATCGAATTATTTGTGTATTTGTGTGGACTCCATTTTATTTTTAAAACAGTTACTTATCCAATTTATGACATTACATTTCAATATGTGGGTCGCTGAGAAAATTCATGTACAAATTTCCTCATCACTAAAGACACAAGCAAAGATGGTAGGTGCAACTTGCGTCCACAGGGAGCAGCAGAGAATCAGCTTCAGTCTGTCCTCAGGCTTGGTGGAGAAACAAATAAATGTCAGTACTGAATTTCAGGGATGTTCCCCTTTAAAACGCAGGGGATGGCAATATTTTACAGATACTGAAGAGGCGATGGTGGAAGTATCTTCTGCTGGGACTGGTGGATGTGGAAGCCAACTATGCTGTGGTTAAAGCCTACCAATATACCACTCTCACCAGTATACAGGTGAGTACAGGATGTTTGTGTGGATGTCATGGCTGGAGTTTTTGTTGTAAAAACAGATCATGTTTCTTTAAAAACGCTGGGGTTATTGGCCTTAGACCCACGAACCACATGAACTCACTTGCAGTTGTTTAACCAAATTTAAAAAAACAAAAAACAGATTTTCTTCCAGTGAAGTTGTTTGTGACATAGAGGACACTTGTGACACGTGTGACATGAGCCTCCTGATACTAAAAATAATTTGGTGACCTTTGGCACCCTGAGAAGATTTTTTTTTTTGCATATTTCTACTCCTGTTAATGCTTAGTACTCATTAGTTATCAAAATGTAAGTGTTGTTTAAAATAAGACACATGGTAGAATATTACTTGAATTAGATTTTTTTTTTAAAATTCAAAATATGAGTTCCAGCATGCAGGCAAACAAAGGTGGGCGCTAGCATAAAGAAAATCTTATTAAAAACAAGTGCCCTTTCAACCAGCTGGCTGGACCATAAATTAAAGCCAATTTCAAATACTAACAACATCCTAATGGGTAGAGTTACCCACAAAAATGACAACATGTATTGAAAGATGAAGTATGGAAGAGTTATTCCACTATTATTTCAATTTTGTCAGAAATTAGTTTTCTGGCTACATTCCAAGTTTAGCTTTTTCTGCCTTGACAACTCAAAGTGGTGGGTCACGCCTGTTTCAAATGCCATTTTCAGGCTATAGGATGGGGTGGAGACAAAATGAAAGTAGACTTGGGGCTTAGTGGATAGAGCAGGCACCCCTTATACAAGGCTGCTGCCGCAGCAGCCTGGGTTCGACTCCAGCCTATAGCCCCCAGCCGCATGCTTCAGTATGCGGCTGGGGGCTATAGGCTGGAGTCGTGTCACTTTCATGATTTCCTCACTCTAATGAAGGACTACTGTTTTTAGTGTATGTATGAACTAATTTAACTTATCGGAATCAGAATATTTTATTGATTCCAGGGGTGATTGTGATTCATTACAGCAGAAATAAAAATAAAAATTGAACAGCAGGAATGAGAAGTATGAAAGTAAGAAGTATGTAAAAAAAATATGTGCATTATGTTTCAGTATTCCCAGCAATATTTAAAACACTTGAAAATATAAAATATGTATAATACCCTGAGTATGAAAAGTGTGTAAAAATGTAAGCCTCGTGCTACATTACAATGTATAAGACTAATATGTAAAATTTTACTAAAATAAAAATATGTGCATTATGCTACAATGTACAACACAATATGTTCAACAATAGAAATTAGAATAAGAAATATACAGAATATGTGTTTATGTTGAATATTCTTTTAAGAGCTTATGTTGGTGTTAAATATACATTTAAGAGTGACGTTGGGCTAAAAGTTGGAAAAAATAAGAAAACCAGCACGAACCTCTGCGGGAGGACGCATGCATGGTTGGCACATGTGCACTGTATTTACTGAAGTTTGTGTTCATATATAAATGTTTTTCTGGCTTCCTGTCTCCAGCTGCTGGACTGCTTTGTGGTCCCAATCCTGATGATCCTGTCCTGGTGGGTTTTGAAGGCACGCTACAGGCCGGTCCACTATGTAGCCGTCTCCATCTGTCTTCTTGGGGTAGGGGCCATGGTGGGAGCTGACCTGCTGGCTGGGCGAGACCAGGGCTCCAGTAAGAACTTCCTTCAAGTTTTCTCGCTCACTGAGTTCATCGTTTGCCCTAGTCAGTGTACTTTTAAAGGAATGCCTTAACAGAGGAGTTTGGTATCACAAAACCCAGATGAACAAACCACCAACAGGTTAATCAGTGTTATTTTGACAATTCTGGACCACAGAAATGATGTGTCTCTCCTCTCACCTCCTCAGCCTCAAACATCCTGCTCGGAGATGGTTTGGTGCTGCTCAGTGCTTCACTCTACGCTGTGTCTAATGTGTGTCAGGAATACATGGTAAAGAACCACAGCAGGGTGGAGTTCCTGGGCATGGTCGGCCTCTTCGGCACAATTTTCAGCACCATACAGATGTAAGTGTGTGTGGGTGTGATCAGGACTTAGGGCCCATTTAACATTATGGCTAATCTCATGTTTTTTTCCCCCCTTTACCCAGGGTGATCCTGGAACGTAATGACGTTGCTGCCATCCAGTGGAGCTGGCAAGTCGGTCAGTACTCATCTCACACAGAAACACTTTGAAGACAATAGGCAAAATAAGGCAGGAGAAGATGACCATGCCGATTTTTACCTCTCACTAAACTGATTTTACAATATAAACCATGCTTGTTGGGTAGCCATAAAATACCTTCAGTCTTCTTTGTACCCTGAGCTTTTGTCCTGACTAAACTGAAAAGTTGATCAGCAATTTCCCACATTGTAAAAAACAAAGTTAAACATTAAGGATCATCTAATCTACGACCTCTGTTGGTGACTTGCAGGAGCTTACAAAAGCTTACCCTGATTAAAACTGAGTTTCTACTATACACTAACAGTTGGGTGTCTCTCCTCTCAGGGCTCCTGTTCTCTGCATATGCGCTGTGCATGTATGCTCTGTACAGCTGTATGCCCATAGTGATAAGACTGAGCAGCGCCACCTCCGTCAACCTCTCCCTGCTCACTGCCGACCTCTTTAGCCTCTTCTGTGGTATCTTCCTCTTCCAGTATAATGTAAGCAGATGCACACACACACACACACACACACACACACACACACACACACACATATATATTTTTAATTCTATACTAAGAGAACTCTCACTGACAGAATGAACCCCTTAACCCTAGCTTCAAAGGAACAGTCTGGAGAACACCAACAATAAACACATCTACTAAGAAGTACCCAAAACCTGATACATCTTCTTCCCTTTGTGCCATAGAGCTCCACTGTTGTCTAAGAACTATTAATTCTTAAACAGACACAGAAAGAATTTGTGGCTGAGTGTCATTACATTGTGCAGGACAAGGGGGTAAAACTGGCGTGTCCACCCAGGTGTCATGTTTCCATCACTGCCGATCAGCGCCGATTACAGCCTGAGCCGATAAATATCCAATAACTAGTGAGGTTTTGACCCAGTGAGAAAGCTGCTAAATAGTGATACCAACACATTCTCACTCTCAAAGTGTCAAATACAGATGCTTGGTCAACTGCCCTAAACGTCAAACTACGCTGCTCCAGGTGTTCCTCCTGCTTCAGTTTTGGACATGTCAGGGATGGTGTTTTCAATTTTTATGTAGTTACATGCGTTTTGTCTTTTCAAAGTAAACTTCTATTTTCAAAGAAAATGTAGACAACAGTTTTTGCTTGTGAAATGCATGTCAGTCTCTAAACGTAGAATGTAGGTAAAAAAAAATCGTTGTATGGTAAACATGGTATACACATGGTATGGCTTAAAATAAGTACATTTGGTACTAACATAATTTAATGTCATGTCACATACAGTATGTTGCATACATCGTAATATGCTAAACATACTAGCACACTGTGATTTACTTTTAGTTTCACATGGTAGGCCCACACGGAACACCTGTCTCCCTGATGAAAGTCCAGAATTTGTTACACCCATCCCTCTCTGCTCCCACCATATCATATCGTTCATGATATTGCTGGTAGAATTTTTAATATGAATATAAAAAATGTATATTGTGAAACTCGCAATATTTTGACTTGTTGACATATTGTCATACTGTTAGCATGGCAACAACAAGCATGGCTGAAAGCGAAATTATTACAGACTCTGCGGTGGTTCCAAAAAGAGAAGCAGCTTTGGTAGTGTGCAATAAACTGTGGTATTGTTAGGCCTGGGTGTCCTGAACGTTTAACGAACAGCCGTGGACCTCTCAGACTCTTTTAGCGTTATACTGCTCAGAGGGAACTCATTCAGCAGCTCCTCTGGCAGCAGCACAGCAATTCTACCCCTCCTCTCTTGCTGTGCGCACAAGGGAGTCATGTGCCATAGTTACTGTAGCAAAACAGCCTGTCACAGGTTACAGCGTGATGGTTAGAAGAGAAATGGCAGAGCATAAAGGTCCAGGTGGAAAAAAAACGCCAACTCAATCATTTAGGATTTTGCTAAAAGGGAAGGAAATCACCTGTTTCTTTAAATATATAGATCCCAGGGTACATTTTTTGTATTTGGGAGCTGTTGTGTAATGTGTAATTTGTGATAGATTTTATTTTGTTGACAGAATCTGAATCTCACTCTGAGTTACTGTTATTGTTTAGAAAAACTAAAGAAATAATAGATAATTTTGTTAAGTTTTTACTAAATATTTGAAGGCAAACATGTAAAACTGTATCACTTATTTTTTGCAATTCTATGTTCTTGAATTAATAATAAAAAAAATTCTTACAAATTTGTAATGTCCTCAAGAATATCGCTATTGCAAAAATACTCTGAAATATCGGGATGTTATTTTAGGGCCATTTCACCCACCCCTATTGCTCGGAGCATCAAAAAATGCCGCCACTTGGTGCATCTCATACTGCTGCTAAAGGTTGCATTGTGCCCTGGCATCAGACACCGAGAGACACTGACCAAGCATTGGTATTTGACGAGTTGGTAGTGAGATCGGGTTGGCGACACAGCAGTGTTAATGAATGATAATAAGGGTTAAAGTGTAATCTCAAGGGCATGTGTTTCCACACAGCATTTTATAAACTTGTGAGTCCACAGTCCTTTATACAACTTTAACTGCAAACACAATATTTCACCTGATAGTGTCACTTATGCAAAAATGTACCTTTTTTGGTTCCTTGACACTAAATGTCCACTGAACCAGTCAGTGAAACATAACTCAATAGTGAATAATAACTGAATAATAATTTGCCTCTGTTATGTTTTGTTTTTTTTCTCACAAAAAAAGAGTTTATTTACTGGGTTAGAAAATTCTTAAAATAACATCTCCTTCTTCCTCATCAAAAAATCCAGAATTCAAAACAACTGTACATAAGCTGTCCTCAATTTACTGAAAAGTCATTGTCATCCATGTATATATGCAGGAGGTTTTACGTTTCCACATCACATTTGTGTTACACTAGTCCATGACTGGCTCCAAACGTTGTCCTGCAGGTACATACATGTGCTAAAATCCTCCCCTGTGGACGCCACAAAACTTGAAGAATGCTCCTGTATACTGCTTCAGCAACACGTCTGTTCATATAATTGAATTAAAATATCATCTGCTTACTCTGCCCTGCCTCAGTTCTCTGGGCTCTACCTGGTCTCACTGGTGGTCATCCTCATTGGCTTCATCACCTTCAATGCCGTGCCAACACCCACTGACCGCACAGAGCCCACCACCTCCTCCTCCATCTGCGAGGAATGTTACTACGAAAACCCTGTGGCTGCTCAGAATGACATCACCAAGCAGGAGGTGGCCGTGACAATCACCACTGAGGGGGACAATAATGAAGAGGATCAGCAGGGGGATGGAGAGAAGGAGAAGGTGTGGGAAGGAGAGGATAGGAGGAGGAGGAGGAGAAGGAAGAAGAGACCTTCATTGCCATCACAAAGCCTCAAACAAGGCGATGATGTAGATGTTGGACGCAGCACTAAAATGTGAACTACAGCACGAGAACCTGTCAATATGTCATATGTATTTAAAAATATGAAATACGAAGGAGAAACAAGAAAGAAACAAGACATATAAGAAAAGAATAAAAAAAGGAAAGGAAAGATACACATTAAAACAAACTAAACAGTGGTACACATCATGTCTAAAGTTCTGTTGTTCAGGAGTCCTCCAAGATGTCCTAAGGGAAGTCCAGAAATTCATCTGTTGCATATGTTCATTGTTACCAACAGAGAGAGTCAGAGGGTCAGCTGCCTGACAGCTCTTTTACCCACTGGCTGTATTTTTTCTTCTGGTTAGTTACTTTTCGGATTCAGATTATTATTACAAAATGTAAATCAACTCATGAATTGTGATTTATCATTATAGCTACATACAGTAGCCTGTGTAATCACAATGACCTCCACCATGTGTCGAATCTTCACATTGTCACTGACAATTTTGTTTTGTCATGACCTACATGTATAGTTTAAACTCTATCAGGAGGTTCCTTACATGTTTCTTTTCCATAAGAACCATCAAGCACATTCCCAACCATCATCTCCCATGACAATGGGAATCCACTCCTTCCAATGCAAGAGAGAGTACCCCAAACAGAGGAAACACGCTGTCATTTATAGAACATTATTTTATTTTTTTCAAACCAGGTAATGGTGAGAAAAGAGTACGAGTAAGAAAAATCTACAATCAGCCTTCACAGTGACTATGTAACTGATCTAAATAGTAATTTTCTAGAAAGCGTTTGCCAAGATTAAAAATCTTAAACCTATTGTTCTTTTGTTTCTGCTGATTCATTTGAATCTGTCACTCTATTCATTCATACTTTTTGGTAATTTGAAATGGTGGGGATGGTCCAGAGATATTTTATATTTAAAATCAATTGTATTTTTATTTTACAGGTAATGCTGATATATTTTGATTGTTGTGTGTGCATGGAGTGTTTTGTTTACTGTAATATTTGATTTATATTGTCTAATGTAGAATATGATTTATATTGTGTATAGTGGTGTTTAGATATGGTGCAACTACTTTTTGATGACCAATACAGTCAATTTGAAACAACCCTTCTTTTCTTTTTCATCAATCTACAATAGGTTAGTAGTGGAAAAAGACTTACTGCCAAAACCAACAAAACCTGGGGGACAAAGCCTTTGGGATATTAATTGAACCTTTAAAAGGTTCTATATAGAACCATTTTGTTTAGCAACAAAGAACCCCGGGGTACTTTTAAATTAATCCTCTGAAATGGTTCTATATCCACCATATTCCTAGCCCCTATGATACCTTGCGTAAATTATGGGTGCAACTTCTGGCGCTGAACCGAAAACTATGATTTTCAATGGCAAAATTGTGTTTACAGTACTCTATTCTTCTTTCCAAGAGCAATTGGGAAATAAAATGTGGAACACACCTTCTGTTATAGCTCAAACAGGATTATGTGATCATACCTCTGCCATCTCTGACAGCAATCTCAAAGCATTGTTTTTTTCTCCTTTTCAATCAAGCACGCTAGCAATTAGCTTGCCTTGCTCCGGTAAAATATTGTTAACTTTAACATTGCAGAATATCTGATTTATGATTTCTTTTTTTTTTTTTTTTTAATATTTTTTTGGGGCATTTTTTGCCTTTAATTGGTAGGATAGTGAAGTGTGAAGGGGGGAGAGAGAGAGGGAGAGACATGCAGCAAAGGGCCTCAGGCTGGAGTCGATCCTGGGCTGCTGCGGCAACAGCCTTGTGCATGGGGCGCCTGCTCTACCACTAAGCCACCAACGCCCCAGTTGATTTATGATTTCTAATGACTTATTGAGAAATACTAACACATGTGGCAAACATTTGACATAATTCAGTATCAACTGTAGCTCCATGTAAAGTGAATAAATGTGATGTTTCCCAGCTAATCCTCCGCTTGTCTGCGTTAATGACACAGTTTACACATTCTTTTTAACTTCTGATTTATTAAAAACTGTTCTGAATTTACTGGTCCATCTACCCAACCCTCACCTATGGTCATGAACTCTGGGTAGTGACCGAAAGAATGAGATCGCGGATACAAGCGGTGGAAATGAGTTTCCTCCGTGGGGTGGCTGGGCTCAGCCTCAGAGATAGGGTGAGGAGCTCAGACATCCGGAGGGAGCTCGGAGTAGAGCCGCTGTTCCTTCGCGTCGAAATGGGTCAGTTGAGGTGGCTTGGGCATCTGATCAGGATGCCTCCTGGGTGCCTCCCGCTGGAGGTGTTCCGGGCACGTCCCACTGGTAGGAGGCCCTGGGGCAGACCCAGAACATGCTGGAGGGATTACATATCTTGTCTGGCCTGGGAACGCCTTGGGGTCCCCCAGGAGGAGCTGGAAAGTGTTGCTGGGGAGAGGGATGTCTGGGGTGCTTTGCTCAGCCTGCTGCCCCTGCGACCTGGCCCTGGATAAGTGGATGAAAATGGATGGATGGATGTTCTGAGCGAAACATGATGCTGCATTTAGCAGTAGACTTCAGTAATAGTAATATGAAGTGGTAGTAAAAGAAATAACTTTTGGCATTCATATTTGATATGATATAAAGGAAGTACGGTACGTCAGAAACACATTCTCAGCCCTAATGACTAAACACATATTTCAAGGTATGTTGCTGAATTTATGTTATAACAAGCAATTTCCTAATGTAAGTCGAGAATGAAGTCAGACGGGGAAAGACAGGGATATTATGTACTGACGTTGAGTGACGGACCTGTCAGTCGAGGTGTCATTCTCCTCTGCAAATTCTGATTTAATACTTTTTCGCTATGTCTCCTAAAACTCTTGTGGTTTTATTTCTCATATCAATGGTACCTTTGGAAACAGGAACAATCCCCTTTTTGTTCTGGTTACATGTTCAACACACAGTCGCTGATGACAAAAATTTAGCTTAGACTGGTTGTTAGTTGTTACAGACACGGACAGTGCAACAGGTACCAGAGCTCCGCAAAGACATTTTAGAAAATGCTAAGTTAACATTAGTTAAATCAGTATTTGCTAAAGTGAAGGCAAATTACTTTCGAGAAAGAACCAGCGTTGGCAGTTAGCCACCAAGAGTAGCCACTGGACTAACCACAGATAGTCTATGGGACTAACTAGCTTACTGCTACTTCCACTATCTCACTGGAAGTAATCATTTCTACAGTAGTGCCCTCAGGAATAAGGTGGCTAGAACCTTTTTAGGGTGCCAAATTTTTATCAAGCTATAGACCCCTTAAAGCTTCTATATAGAACAATTTCTTCTAAGAGTGTAGTAAACAAAGTAATCACAATGACCTCCACCGTTACCAGCTGCAATATTAAACTGATGAACACATTAATACATCAGTAATTATAATGATGACACGGGCCAGTCTGCGTAATGAGTACTTTTACTTTTGGTACTTAAATATATTTTGATGTAAAGTACTTTTACTTAATGGCAAGGATGACCCATGGCCACTCTCAGAAGAAAACCTCACCCACAAAATAAACATTTGTAAACAATTAGTCATGCTGTGTAACCTTAAATTTGTAAGGAAAACTTTCATTTTCTCACTGTCCTCCACATGTTGATTTATTGATTGACTGGGGCCTATTGACAATAGCAAAACTATATCAAACACCTGTTTACAAACTCTCACACAACTCATTTAGTAATATAATCCAAGTCTGATGTATCCAGTTGTATGCTCAGTACTGCACAAACACATGCATTTTCACAAAAAAAGGTACTATTTAAAACTGAACTGATAGTAAAACTTCAGTATGCTCTCTTTACAGACTCCAATACTGAGGTTTTCATATGAAAAAAAAATACTTGTAAAAGAACACTACTGAGGTTTTCATATGAAAAAAAAATACTTGTAAAAGAACACAATTTTTTCTTTGTACCTAATACAAATGTGAAATGCATGAATCAAACTGAATGTTGTGTCTCGTCAAGTATGTTAATTTTATTCATGTTTAGTGTTTCATATTTTATGTCATGCCTTAGTTTAGTTTCATGTTTAGTCCTTTGTTGTCATGAGCACTTTATGTTAAGTTAAAGTCACTCATGTCCAGTCTCGTCGTGCACTTCCTGTTTTATTTTGTACTCACCTTTTCCCTCTCGTTTCAGACCCTGACTTCCTCCCTTTGTGTGATTTTCCCGCCATTGTGATTGTCTACCCCGCCCCTGATTGGTTTCACCTGTGTTCCCCTACCTCATGTATAAATAGTCCTTGTCTCCCTTTGTCTTGTTGCCAGTTCGTCTTGTTCAGTCTGTGTGATGCCAGGTTTTCATGTTATCAGGTTTGATTCTAAGTTGTGATATTTTTTGATCCTCATTGTGAGTGTTTTGTTTTGAACTTTGTATATCCTCCTTGAGAGCGCCTTTTGTTTAAATTGATTTTGCCAAGTAAAATACTTTTGTTAAACCTACTGCGAGTCGTGCATTTGAGTCCACCAGTTTCGTGTCTAAGGTCGTTACAGAACGAACTGGCCAAGTATGGACTCAGCCGACCCGAAGAAACTCCAAACCGCCCTCTCTGCACAGGGCTCCAAGATCCATCAGCACGAGACACAGCTGAGCACTATCAGCCATGGCGTGAAGGACCTCACAGAGCGTCAGGAGGAGTTTCAAGCCTCAGTCACCTCTCAAGTAAACCACCTGGCAGTGCAACTACACCAAGTCCTCACTCACCTAGGGACTGCACCTTCAGTGACACCACCTGCTGAGATTCCTGCTTCTGCATCGACCATGAATCATGTTGCTCCATTGTCTCTGCGTTTGGCCTCACCGGAAAAGTTTTCGGAGGACTCAGGTGACTGTAGAACTTTCTTAGTCCAGTGTGACCTGCACTCCAGGCACAACCCGGAAGCTTTTGTGTCAGACCAGGCTAAAGTGGCGTTTATTGTGTCCCATTTAACTGGCAGAGCCGCCGCTTGGGCCACTGCTGAATGGTCCAGAGACTCTAACATCTGCCAGTCACTCAGTTTTCCAAGATACCATGAGCAAAATACTTGCTCACACCTCACCTGCCAGAGAAGCCTCTCGGGCCCTCATGCAGATCAAGCAGCGCCAACGTCAAGTAGTCGATTATGCCATTGAGTTCTGCACTGTAGCCACAGATAGCGGGTGGAACACACCAGCTTTAATAGACGCTTTTATGAATGGACTCTCGGAACCCATTAAAGATCATTTAGCGCCCTTAGAGTTCTCCCAGGATCTAGAAGCCATCATAGCCACGTCAATTCGTGTGGACAACAGGCTCCGAGAGAGGGAGAGAGAGCGGCGTCGGACTGCAGTTCCTCTTCCCAGTCACCAGGAGTACACTCCGGGGATCCAACCTTCAAGGACTTCTCCGTTCCCCACGTCGGCAGGTTCCGGGAAGACAGCACCACCACGTGCATTGGAGGAGCCAATGCAGCTGGGGAGGACCAAGATCTCTCCAGAGGAGAGACAGTGCCGTCTGCAGGAGGGGTGCTGCTTCTACTGCGGACAGCTGGGCCACTAACTTGCCACCTGTCCGGGAAAAGATCGAGCTCACCAGCCATGAGGAGGGCGCTGGCGAGCAGGTTTGCCTCGGCCTTTCCTCCTCGATCACTGACCCAGGTAAAACTTTCCATAAATAACCAGACTGTAACTCAGGTGGTGTTAATTGACTCTGGGGCAGGCGAAAGTCTCATGGACTGGAATCTAGCCCTACAAAACCAGGTTAAGACTGTTCCACTAACCCATCCTGTTAATGCGAGTGCCTTGGATGGTCGTTTATTGTTTAAAGTGACTCACTGTACTGAACCTATTCAGGTAACATTAAATGACAAACGCACAGATCATGCAGTTTCATTTGTTTGACTCAGCGCAGCATCCGCCGATTTTGGGGTTTCCATGGCTGAAAAGACACAACCCTCACATTGATTGGCGCTCAGGCAAAATTAAGGGGTGGGGAGAAGAGTGTGAACACTCATGTAAAACTAATCATGTGACACGGAAAGACATCTCTGAGGCTCCAGTGACTGAACTAAGCTCAGGCAACGACTCTGACTTACCCAGACTTATCAAATGTACCCTCATGTTATCATGACTTAAAAGAAGTCTTTAACAAGACGAAAGCCATGTCACTCCCTCCTCATCGACCTTTCGACTGTGCCATTGACCTGCTACCAGGCGCGCCCAACCCCAAGGGGCGCCTCTACTCTATCTCTGGGCCGGAGAGAGCGGCCATGGACGAGTACATCACCTCATCACTGAAGGCTGGAATAATCCGTCCGTCCTCCTCTCCAGCTGGTGCAGGCTTCTTTTTTGTGGGTAAGAAGGATGGCTCTCTCAGGCCATGCATTGACTATAGCCCCTTAAATGACATTACAGTAAAGAACCGTTACCCACTCCTGTTAATCTCCTCTGCCTTTGAACTGCTCCAAACTGCCACAGTCTTCACCAAGCTAGATCTTAGAAATGCTTATCACCTCGTCAGGATCAGAGAAGGAGATGAATGGAAGACAGGTTTTAACACTCCTAGTGGACATTATGAGTACCTTGTCATGCCTTTTGGACTTTGCAATGCTCCAGCTGTTTTTCAGACATTTGTGAATGATGTTTTGAGAGTTTTTGAATGTTTTTGTGTTTGTGTACCTCGACGATATTCTGATTTTCTCACCAGATACTGAGACTCATACAGTCCATGTTCGCCAAGTCCTTCAGAAGCTGTTGGAGAACCAACTTTACGTCAAAGCTGAAAAATGTGACTTTCATGCAGCTACTGTCTTTCCTGGGCTACATCGTCACTGCCAACCAGATACAAATGGACCCGGCTAAGGTCAGTGCTGTGGCCAATTGGCCAACTCTGAACAGCAGGAAAAAGGTACAGCAGTTCCTGGGGTTTGCCAACTTTTACAGAAAGTTTATTCGAAACTTCAGTTCTGTTGCCACACCCCTGCATGCACTCACCTCTTCCAAGGCACCTTTTCAGTGGACCCCCCAGGCCGAGACAGCTCTCCAGTGCCTCAAGGAAAGGTTCACCACAGCACCGGTACTCACTGTTCCTGACCCCCAACGGCAGTTTGTGGTTGAGGTTGACGCGTCCAACGAGGGTATTAGGGCGGTCTTGTCCCAGAGGTCCGCCAAGGACAACAGGGTGCACCCCTGCGCCTATCTGTCGCGTAAGTTGACTCCTGCAGAAAAAAATTATGATGTGGGGAACAAAGAACTGTTGGCTGTCAAGGCAGTGCTTGAAGAGTGGAGGCACTGGTTGGAGGGGGCAGAGCAACCTTTTTTAGTGTGGACAGACCATAAGAACTTGGAATACATCAGGAAAGCTAAGAGACTCAATTCCCGTCAGGCCAGATGGACCCTGTTCTTTAACAGGTTCAACTTCACGCTATCTTTTCGACCAGGCTCACAAAATACTAAACCAGATGCTCTGTCCCGCCTTTATGACCCTGAACCTATTGCCAAAGAACCTGAATCAGTCCTTCCACTGAACTGTGTGGTTGGAGCGGTTTCATGGCAGATAGAATCTGATGTGAAGCAGGCAAATGTTGTGACTCCAACACCTAGTGGGTGTCCACATAACCGTTTGTCCCTGTGTCATTACGCTCCGAGGTAATCCACTGGGCTCACACGTTCATGCTCATGCTCACATGCCATCCAGGTGTCAAGCGAACCATGTACGTGATCAAGCAGCGGTTCTGGTGGCCGGCCATGGAGAAGGCGGCCTCCGAGTACGTGTCAGCCTGTCCAGTATGTGCCCGAAATAAGACCTCGCCTCGGGCCCAAATGCTCTCTTTACAGACTCCAATACTGAGGTTTTCATATGAAAAAAAAATACTTGTAAAAGAACACAATTTTTTCTTTGTACCTAATACAAATGTGAAATGCATGAATCAAACGGAATGTTGTGTCTCATCAAGTGTGTTAATTTTATTCATGTTTAGTGTTTCATATTATGTCATGCCTTAGTTTAGTTTCATGTTTAGTCCTTTGTTGTCATGAGCACTTTATGTTAAGTTAAAGTCACTCATGTCCAGTCTCATCGTGCACTTCCTGTTTTATTTTGTACTCCCCTTTTCCCTCTCGTTTCAGACCCTGATTTGATCCTCATTGTGAGTGTTTTGTTTTAAACTTTGTATATCCTCCTTGAGAACGCCTTTTGTTTAAATTGATTTTGCCAAGTAAAATACTTTTGTTAAACCTACTGCGAGTCGTGCATTTGAGTCCACCAGTTTCGTGTCTGAGGTCGTTACACTGAATCAGCAGTCAGAATTAAATATTTACAGCTCTTACAGTAAATGATAAGAGAGACAAGCAGAAATGTATTATTTATTTACTTTTATTGATTCACTTATTAGATGTTTATAATCACTCGATGTGGAAAACCAGAGCTCTCAGAGTAAACACAGTACACCTCATTTCATTACATAACACCAACTCTTCTTCTACAGCTGCAGATTTTGAAGAACCTGCAGAAGATGCAATGCTTTTTTGGTCGCTGGTTGGAGTCAGCAATGACTGTCCATTTTAAAGCTGAGAACAAGTCCACCGCCAGCAGTGCGGGGCTTTTTTTTTTTTTTTTACCACAGGACGCAGAACAGACCTGGACTCAAATGAGACCGTTGCTTGTAAAAGTCCAAGCACTGGAACGGTCATATTTGAGTAGAATTGCAGATCAAGCTCAGAGTCAGAAAGGAGACATTTAGAGAAATATTTCTTAAAGACTCTGGTAGCCTATAACAGAATTCTCCCCCTGTGTCCACCAGTAATGAGACGTCTGCAGCTTCTCCTCACGTACTTTTAACATGCACTTTGCATGTTAATTTTAAGGTGTCAGATTTTATGTCTGCAGATTTTTGGTCGCCGGATGGTATCAGTACTGATTTTCCATTCAAAAGCTTTCAACAAGTAGCCTATCTTCTAAGCACAGCGGGGCCTTCACTAACCATTATAAGGGAAGCAGGAACAGACAGACCTGGACTTGAATGAAGCAGTCACTTCTTAAAGTCCAAGCACGGGGATCGTCACCTCTACTTAGTTTTCCAGAATAACCTTATTGACATGTAGGGTGGTATGATGGAGAAATCCGAGCGCATATCTACATTAAGTTCACAAAATGCAGCCCCTTCTGAGGCAGCTTCAATATGCACCTTGCATGTTAAAGTTTTTTTGCATCATTGCCGGTAGCAGGACCAGGATCTGAGCCTTCACCACAAGTAAGTTCTTCCAGGGAGGTGGTCTGACTTGTTCTGTCTCCTTAGTCCAGGTGAGCACCAGATTTTCATCTTGGCTCTGAATGCATCTAACATTTTGCGGGCATGACCAACCACCATATCATCTTTTTAAAAAAAGGATTCATCAGTAGGCGAACAGTAGGCTACATCCTCTAAGCTTCGGCATCTGTCTGTACAGGTCCTGGTATAGGCCTATTCGTGGCAAATGTTACTATGTTATGGATGATTATCCCCAATGCTTTTTTTTAGTTTTGCTTGGCTCAGTTTTTACTGACTTATCTGGTTTGTCAATGTAAAACTAAATCTAGGTTGAAGTTATCAGTTAGCTAGCTCATACATCTACAGCCTGTTACACTGTAAGCCTTGAAACAGTGTTTAGGCTAAAGATCACAGACATTTTCTTAAGTGACGTCACAGAACGTCTCAGACAACGCTTCCATTAGACCCTCCCACCCTAGCTACTACTGCTGCCTAGCAACTGTTGCTTGGCAACGGTGGCCTTTTGCAGCTTTCTCCCAAACGTGTATCAACTGAATAATTCGATCAATTTATCAATTTATTTGTCATATGAAATCATAAAATATTATATGAAATGTGATCTTTCTGTATTGTAGAAAATGAAACATCACTGAATGTTACCATGCAGTCTAGGATGTCCGCACTGCTGTTAAAATGCAGGTGAGTCAAGCAAGGTAGAGCACACAGTTAGAATATCAATAATTAGCCCAATTAATGCACATGGATGTTTGCCATCTCTGTTGTACTGGCACACAACATATCACAGAGCAGCTGAACGCTACTCAGTATTCAGTTGCTGTGCGCATTACGACAGCAACAACACAGCCCCTCCCCGCCTGGGCGGGGCTGTGTTGTTGCTGTCGTGGTGAGGGACGTGGAGAGTCTTTCGCACCGTTCACACCTGAAATTGAACAACGGATAACATATATATCTTTAACTCCGTGAGGGACCCCGCTGTTCGCTTGCTTATTGAATTTGCCTCTTCGAGTCAACATGGGGAACTGCTTAACTGTGGGGCCGAACGAAGCTCTGGTGGTCTCCGGTGGGTGTTCCATTTTCCCCGAGCTAGCGACGCTAAGCTAGCTGTCATTTAAGAGCTAACTGGCTAACTGATGTCGGGGGCTAGCTGGCAAACGTTCATCTTACTCTTGTCTGTAGTAATATAGCTTGTCTGCTAATGCCAAAAATGGAGTAGGTAGCCTATGTATTCTCTGTGTAAGCTATTAAATTAGTGTTAGTATCATCAATCACGGCTTGCTTAACGTAGAACCGTAATGCTAACATCGTTAGCAAGCAATGAAGTCACGGCAAGTTGGCGTTATTATCAATAGCCCGTTATAATAAGCTAACGTTACGGTTAAATTGTCAATTATAATTAAATATACAACCATGGACGCATGTGTAAATAGTTACTATAAAAACTACTAACGTTATCTGCGGATGCAGTCTGTCAGTTCAATTTGGCCCACGGTGATGTAAAGGGGGGCGGGTTTGCTCATCCTCCCTCAGCTTATGCTGTAATGTAGGTTAACGTCAAGTCAGCTGTGTTAAGTTAATCATTGGAGAGCTCAGGAAATAACGTTAATGCTAAATGAAGTGATCAATCTGTGTGCAAATGTATCTAAAGTAACAAAACCTGTAAAACGCTTTTTGACGTTTTTTTTCCCACCATTTCTTCAGCTGTGATGTGTTCTGGCAAATATTTACAGAGGTTAAACTTAGTTTTCTTATTTCCTAATTGTTTGAAAATGAACCACTGAATGGTAACATGCAGTCTAGAATCTCTAGACTACTGTAGAAATGCAGGTGTGTCCAACAAGGTACAGCACACAGTTCAAATATTACTAAATAGCCTATTTAATGCACATGGGTGTTTGGCATCTCTGTGGTGTTGGCACACGAAATATCTCAAAGCTGCTATATGGTGTACAGCAGTGGTTCCCAATAGTTTTTGCCTGTGACCCCTAAATCATAACAATGCCTACTTGTGACCCATCTTCGCCAGTTGCAAGTGGTAAAAGTAACTAAGTACAGTTACTCAAGTACTGTTGTAAAGTAAAATTTTGACATACTTGTACTTTGAGTATTAACATTTTGCACTACTTAATAATTCTGCCTCACTACATTTCAGAAGAAAATATTGCACTTTTTATTGAGATACATTAATTTTACTTTTAACACTAAAAAATGTCATTATCTGATGTATTCACTGGGGATAAAAACTGAATAACATAATAATCAACAATAAGACACCACTTTGGAAGGAGCCATTCTGAACATGAGTAGTTTTGATACTTTTTAAGTACAAGTTGCTGATAATACATCTGTACTTTTGCTGAAGCAACTCTCTGAATTCAGGACTTCTACTCATAATTGAGTATTTTTTACACAGCGATATGTTTACTAACCTAAGCAAAGAATCTCAGTACCTCTTTTACCACTGCTAGTTGTGTGTGTCTTTGGGTTACCGACTAAGGAGTGATTTTGTAATCCTGTTTTATTTAAAACATTTTTAAAGACCTGAAAATGTAAAACTACACGAGTGAAGCCTAGAGGGACATCTGTTTTAATCCCACAGCACCTCCTGTGTTCTATGTGACCTGCTGGAAGGGTACGGACCCTCAGGCTTGGAACCACTGCTGTATAGCATAGTAGTATATAGTGTGTAGTTTGCCTGCTGCGTTTACACCCTGAAGATAAATAAATATTTGACAAAACAAAACACTGCTCAGCATTCAGCTTTTACTAAATGCAGTCTGCATTTCTGTGTTTGCCTTTCTTGCACTTTAGATAATTAAAATGTTATTTGGCTGTTAAGGTTTTAGCGAGTAGATTATTGAACATAAAGTGATGATTTTATGTAACTGATTCTCTTCCCTCAGGTGGTTGCTGTGGCTCTGATCAAAAGACCTATGCTGTGGGAGGCTGGGCCTGGGCTTGGTGGCTCATCTCAGACACCCAAAGGTGACAACATTGTTAAAACATAAGTTACTATTTCTTATGTTGTCTTGAATTTGAGTCGGCCTTTTAGTATCTTCTTGAAATGCTTTTGTGAAAGCAAGTGCTGCTCCTCGCATATAATTGGATTATACTAATAAAAGCCCTCTGTTCAAAGTTATTTGGATGAAATATCAGAGGTTTTTAAAAAGACCACACTGAAATGGGCTTCTGCTGTCTTGGATTTCCACAGGGAAGTCAGTCCCATTATCTGCAGGCAGTCTGTAAGCAAGTGGTGGTCTGGTGGATGATGCTGGTCTTCCATATTCTGTCTACTATTACACACAGTGTTGTTGTTTCTAATGTACACAGGTTCAAAGGTCTCTCTTTTCCAGCTTACACATTTACACTTTTCTAAGAGGAATTGTGTGCTCTTGTGTGCTTAAATATGCCCTGCCCTCTTAAATATGCAGTGTCTCAAGACAGGTGCAGGTTAATTTTTTGCAGCAGTTGTTGTTGGTTGGTTGAGCTCTACTAGAATATCAAACATTTTATTACAGCAGTTTTATATTCCACAGCACTGTCACATGTCACAGTAGCGATAGTCCATCAGCTCATTTCCTGAGTATTGCTCTGTTGTGATGTTCAGTACTTGGATTCATATAGTCGTGTTAAATTGCCAGCAGAATGGCAGAGTAATGAAGCACAGCTGTGGGTGGATGATGGGTTCATCCCATTACCTTATTTTGCATCCACATTCCCTCATCTCTCTCTTTTCCTTGAATCTTAGTCCCTCCCACTGGAGATGCTTGATAAAATGCAAGGAAACCTTGTGAGGAGAGAGGAAACAAGGAAATATTTCTGTAGAGTAATGAGATTTTTTCCCTTTGAAGCGTCACATGAAACAATGTCTGTTTCTGATGACAACCGCAGCTGATCACTGCTGGATCAACTATCACTTGGCTTTAACAGCTGTAGAGACTTTTGATGGAGTTGGTGTCTGCACGTACATCTCTTTCCACTTGATATTCTTCTATTTATGGCCGAAAAAATGTGCCTTTGTTCCTTGCTGTAGGATAACTCTGGAGATCATGACTCTGCAGCCCCGATGTGAGGATGTAGAGACAGCAGAGGGGGTAGCCATCACTGTCACAGGGGTGGCTCAGGTAAGACCACATCCCAGTGTCCTCTCTATTCCTACATGGACCAGGCCTCATCTGTCTTCATCTGTTATCACTAGGCCCGCATATTGAACGATAATATTTTTATACTTACTGAAATGTGTCTTTAGCGTAGAATATTAACATTTTTTAAGTGCAGATAGCTGGAATGTGATGTCTGGTGAGATTCTTTATTCTTTAGTTCTTTATTCAGAGTTGTTTGATATTTTTTTGACTCATTTATTCAGGCATAGTGGTGCAGTTGATTGTGTTGAGACGACAGTGAACATTTAAGAAGTTTGGCTTCTCTTGTGGTTTTGTTAATTGAGGGGTTTGTATTTATTAAGTTAGAAATAAATAAATACATTTGCTATTAGTACCAAAAATCAGGGAAAGTATCAGCCTTACAACTAAAATAATTCGAATAACACCCTTATGCCGTCAGTTTTATGTCATGTTTCGTAAACGTGATAGAACATGCTCGTGCACATTGTATTATTTCACACGTGCAGAAATTAACTGCCACTCACACAGTATAAGCCCTCGTGATTCAATTCAGCAACTGAGACTGAAAACACGGCACCTGCATGTAAACAACTAAGCAGCAAGAGCATAGATCAGCCACTATGTGTAAACGAGTGCCAGATTTGCAAGTGCATTTCACAAAACTGTCCCTTTCACAGTTTTTGCTTAAATATTTAACACAGTTCTAGAGAATATAGCTCACCCATCACATACTTTGGCGCTAGATGTTGAGAGTTTGGTCTTTTACCAGATGAGCTCACCTCACTGTGTCTTCTCAGGTCAAAGTCATGACAGATCAGGACTTACTGGGGGTGGCTTGTGAGCAGTTCCTGGGTAAATCAGTCATGGAAATCAAAGCTGTGGTTCTGCAGACTCTGGAGGGACATCTCCGCTCAATTCTTGGTATGGACATTCATTTTATTTGAATACTTGCATTTGTTAAAATAAGGACACCTACATTTATTTCCTCATATGCCTCTGTAAATACTTAATAGTGGTTTTGGGTTGCAACTAACGATTTATTTGATTTTCAATCAATGTGCCAATTATTTTGTGGATTCTTCGTTATAGATAATAGAAAATGTCCAAGGTGACGTCCTCAGATTTCTGATTTTGTTTGCCCAACAGTCCAAAACCAAAAGATATTGAACATACAATTCTATAAAACAGAGAGGGGAAACAAATTTTCACAATGAAGAGGCTGAAATCTCTGTCGTTTGAAACATGCAAACAATAAGTTAAAAACCTAATGACTCTTTGAAGTTTGTGTTTCTTTAGTGATAGGATTTAAAGCTTTTCTAAAGTGTTAAGAAAACTCTGCCATCCTTGTTTTTACATAAGCCAAATACATTTTGATCAAAAATAAAAATGCGTAAGACTGCTGCTGGTTTGTAAAAAGTGGCACACAAGGACATGTGGTAAGGAGATACTGACAACGTCTCTCTTTTGCAGGTACCCTGACCGTAGAGCAGATCTATCAGGACAGGGACCAGTTTGCTAAATTGGTGCGGGAGGTAGCAGCTCCAGACGTGGGAAGGATGGGCATCGAGATTCTCAGCTTTACTATCAAGGTGGGTGGACACTAGGGCTGTGTAATAAATCGAATTTTAATCACAATCATGACTTTGGTGTCCCACAATTACATGAACGGCTGCAATGTCGACCCTCAGAATGGATACTCCGCTCATAGAAACCTCTGCCGTATATCAGATCAAGTTCCTTCAAAACTAACAGCCAAATTAAATTAAATTTTCTCCAATCCAAAGAAAAAACGGCACATGCTGATAAAGATCTGCAGCCTCCATCCAAGAACAAACCAGTACACAACATGCAGCGAGGGTGGACCTCGACCGATTTCTGGGTCAGCTGGAGAACGAAAGAGTTGGGAAGAAAGAAAGCCCAGTTAGCAAAATGGAAAGCACCCTGTGTCTGTCTTGAGCTAGCTGGCCAAAGCTTTCTGTGCTGACATTTAGCTAGTCGACCTCCTAAAGTAGGGCTTGTTTATGGGTCGTAACATTAAGTGAGAGAGACAGGAGCATTTAGATGACAGACAAAGAGGACAACTTGCACACATTCTTTTGTTGGATCAGCGATGAAAACATAAATGTATGCATAACATCTAAAAGTCTAAATCTAAAACAATTATATGAAAATGACTGTTTATTGAAATGGGGTCTGGTGGGTTTGTTGATAGCGATTACAGGGCTGCCTGTGGTTAAAAAAAAAAGAAAAGAACCCAACTTGGTAACATACAGTGTATGTTTATAGGCTAAGCAGAACTGTAGAAACAAACATCTTGTTTTTAATAAATCAAATATGTTGTTCTGTGCTCATTAGAGAAGTCATCTCCACAAGTTTTAATGGCTCTAAAGATTGACTGGTAGATACGCCCTCCTCCTGTAGAGTTTATTGTTGTTGATTCGAACTAAATGAAGTGTGGTGCAGAGACAGTGGCTGACCGTAGTGCTTCGCTGAAAGCCCAGAGTCCATTTTTTTCCACACCAATTAGTCCGGGCCAAGATGGTTTCTGTGATGCGTCAGTGCCAGTTAGCTCACTAGTGGAGGCCTCAGACATTTGTGGTTTTATCTTTATATGTATCATTATTTCATCTCATTTCTCGATTAAAAAAAACATCTAAATAATTGTGGTAGATTGTCTCTTGGTGTAGATATTATTTGTAAAAGGAGTTGGAGTCCTGATGATCCTTTTATGTTATTGTTGAATTTAGTTGAGACCTTTTTACGAATCAATTGCCGCTGTCATCAGTTCCAGTTAATGAGGCATTTGCTTGTGCTGGAAACTCTTCAGTGCATGTGTGGAAATCAATAAGCTGTTACCATGCACAGATAAACTGCACCAGACAGATTTTCTCCAATCAGTGGTGAGAGAAATGGGATATTTAGAACACATACTTACTACAAATCAAATAAAATGCTTACTCCTCAGGCCCCTGAAACATTTTCTTCACTTCTGATCTGTCCAGCTTTTTCATGAGAAATTATTATATTTTGACTTCATGGTTTAATTCAGCAATTACATTATGTGGAAAAGATTTACCTCACAGCCAGATTGGGTTTTGACAAATGGCACAAATATATTGTGTCTCATCTGTCACAGCCTTACGTTATGATAGCTAAAATCATTTTATTTTATTTTATTTTTTTATTTAATTTTACAATTTAGTGTCAGTCGCACTTCAGTTTACTGTGGTTCAGTGTTTACTGGAAGCTTATAGGTGTAACCTGTTTGTCTGTGCTTGCAGGATGTGTATGATAAACTGGATTACCTGAGCTCCCTTGGGAAGACCCAGACTGCAGCTGTCCAGAGGGATGCAGACATTGGTGTTGCTGAGGCAGAGAGAGATGCTGGGATACGGGTAAGGAGGCTCTAGCAGATGGGAGACTCTGAGAAGTGGGTTTTGTTGTGCACAACAACCAACCGAACACTGCTTTACTTTTTTATTGTCTCACAGGAAGCGGAATGTAAGAAGGAGATGATGGACGTGAAATTCCTGGCTGACACCAAGATGGCCAACTCCAAACGAGAACTGGAGCTGCAGAAAGCTGCTTTTAACCAGGAGGTCAACACCAAGGTGGGCACCTGAGGTTTGAAACTGTGTTGAAAGTAGGTTTCAATCATAATGTGTGTAACCTCAGGTGTGTATGTGTGACCGTGTACGTGCTGATGTTTTCAGAAAGCAGAGGCCCAGCTGGCGTACGAGCTGCAGGCAGCAAAGGAGCAGCAAAAGATCCGCCTGGAGGAGATTGAGATCCAAGTGGTGCAGAGGAAGAAACAGATCGTTATCGAGGACAGGGAGATTGACCGGACAGACAAGGAGCTCATTGCCACAATCAAGAGGCCCGCTGAGGCAGAGGCCTTCAAAATGCAGCAGCTGGCTGAGGGGCAGAAGTGAGTGAGAACCCTTTGTTTAAAGAAGCGTTTTATGAGTTATTTCAATCAGTATCACCAATTAGTAGAAAGTTCAAGATCACTGAGAGAAGTGTTAGGCACAGTCCTCACTTCTCTTGTTGTCTCACTACAATGGCCTCTAGTTGACCTAAAGCCCAATTCACACCAAAGATTTATGGCGAGACGTGTTGAAACTTGCAACTACTTGCGATGTGCCGGTCTGCAACATTCTGAAAACCTGCCAGTTTACACCAATGCGACTCGGCGAGACGGTGTATCTTCTCCATACCAACGACTCTTTGCACTTCCTTTCTAACTTCCAGCTTTTCTTACCTATTTGGTAGCTGAATATAATTTGTAGCTTCTTAAAATATGAATGAGGATAGTGATAGCAAGATATTTGCTACAGTTGTGTTTAGTGTTGAAGTGGTGAAAAGGTAAGCAAAATGACCGGAGCTTCAGATGGACTGTATTCAAAATAAATACATCAAAATAATTAAAATAAACAGCACGGATTAATTGGCAAGAAGCAGCAGCAGCAACCCACTGTCCAACAATAAAACACCTTGACGACAGAGACTGACATACATGTCAACAGCCTCGAGGATATAAATGAGAATGACTGCTGATTGACTGTTTGAACAGGTGACATGCTTTTTATGTTCTAAAACCAGCCGCTGATGACTTGACAAACTGAGTCACAGGTGACACCATCAGCCAGTTTGAGATGAGTTGAGACTGGCCAGTTTAGACCACTGCAACTTTTCTCTGCAATGTCCAAAAAAGTTTTTGTGTCATTGCTAATTTTGGCCTGAGCTGGGCATAAAAGACATGACCTAACAGGCTGAGTAGAGCCAAGATCTGAAACATATTGATCATGTCAGATTGCGAAACATTTTTTAAAAGAAGCCCATCGCATGCTTTGTTTTTCTTTCCTGAGTGCTGAGTGTTTGCAGGCAATTTCCTCCACACGGTCCAGTAGCAATATTGCAGCTTTGTAGTTTGCTTCTTTTTTTGTTTTTTGTTTTTGGAATAACAGCAAGCTTGTAACCTTTGTAGCCGGCATGTCTTGTGAAAATTTAATTTGCCCGTAGCAACGGTCTCCATTTATTAGCAATAAAAATGTGAGTAGGAGGAGAAGGACAGTGAGGTTGTTTAAATACCTGCTGAGTGGGAGTTTCAGTTGCCAAAGGTATGGGAAGATATTTACGAAGGATTTGTTTTCTTTTGTTAGGCTCTAAACAGTCAGGGTGTGCACTGGCAAATAGGGGAGGAAGTAGCATCACTAAAAATGGCGTGCTTTGGTTTAGGCAGAAAGGTTTCTAAGGTGTTTGTGTTGATTGGCTGAAAATAGCCACTGAATCTGATGTGCCATTGCTGACTGACTACTGCAGCAGAGGAAATTATGTCTGAAATTAACACCTGAGAAAAGCAGGTGTAAAATCTGTGCAGAGGGAGAGAGAGAGAGACAGGTCTTAACAGTGACAGTGAGATGTATCTCTCCATTAGCATCACAATATAAGACAAGACATTCACATCTGTAGTCTTAGCAAATATCCCCTTGTCTGAGACAGAGAGTGAGTTTTGGCAGTGGTGTTTCTGAGCTTTTAAAATTTTAGGCTTCAGGGCAGCACTTTTTTTTTTCTATTTTTGTGATTATTTCCTGCTGTACAGGGACGTCACAGGTCAGGAGCTACAGAGCACCACCATCAGTGTCCTCCTGGTAGAGTTTCATTGTCTTGCTTAAGGACATACTAGCAGGACAGATGATGATCTTTCACATAGGCTTGAAACCAGTCCTTCCAGCCTTGCATCCTTACCAACAACAGAGTACTACTCACCGTGCCACATTTCTTCTGCTATGGTTATGCAGCTGAAATTTTGCTAAACACGTACATTCTTTAGTTGCACTTTCAGCCAAATTTCAGAATTCTGTGTGATACTTTAAAGGAGCAATGAGCGAAATTCATCATTTCTAGATTGAAGGAATTAAAAAATTGCGTGTTGATCTCCAGCCCATTGTTTACAAGCCATGTGAACGTTCATGTGAATCCCCCCCCCCCCCCGGAGCCCTTGGCCCTCCCTCCCTATAAAAGGCTACAGCCAGTGAGCAATGGCAGCGCATATTTTCGAAATGAAATGGCAGAGAGCGGAACGAAACCGGGGCTAACCGGTGCTTCCTCCTCAGGCTCCATTCCACCGCTGCCTCTCCCACTTTAATCTCAATAACAATCCGGAGCTAGCTGGGAGCGGCTAGCTAGGCGTTAGCCGCAGCACAGCCGGTTAACCTCCGCTAGCGTCCCAACTAGCCCCGGCTCTCTGTTTGGATCCAACCGGAGCACCGAGCCCTGGTTTGTTATTCAGGTTAATGTGGGAAGAAGCAGCGGGTTTATCGGGCAGCTGAGTGAAGTTGGGTGAAGTGGAGGCTGCGGAGGAAACACCGGGATGGGTTAATGTCTGGAGCTTGAGTTATTAGCGGCTCGGTCCCAGCAATGGGTCAGGCGTTACGGTTGTGTTAAGTGAGTAAGTTAGCCCGGCAGCCCAGCTAACATTTGCAATTAGCATTGTAAAATGTAGCCTCCCCGTCCGGAGCTTGAGCAGCCTGCGAGCCAGGCGGGCAGCCTGGCAGACTCTAGCTGACCCGGCTAGTGCTAACACCGGGAGCTAACGCTAACATTCCTCCTCTTCTCTGTGAGTGAGAGCGATGTTATAGCCTAGCAGGCAGCCCGCGAGCCAGGCGGGCAGCCTGGCGGGCTCTAGCCGACTCGGATCCCGGCTTGTGCTAACACCGGGAGCTAACGCTAACTTTCCTACTCTTCTCCGTGAGTCAGAGCGATGTTTTAGCCTAGCAGGCAGCCCGCGAGCCTGGCGGGCAGCCTGGCGGGCTGCTCATGCTCCGGATATTAACCCATCCCGGTGTTTCCTCCGCAGCCTCCACTTCACCCAGCTTCACTCAGCTGCCCGATAAACCCGCTGCTTCTTCCCACTTTAACCTGAAGCGATGTTTTAGCCTAGTGGGCAGCCCGCGAGCCAGCTGCCCGCTAGGCTAAAACATCGCTCTCACTCACGGAGAAGAGGAGGAACATTAGCGTTAGCTCCCGGTGTTAGCACTAGCCGAGTCGGTTGCCACCGGCTACTGGAGTAACTTACATCTATGGAGTGCTTCTACCAGCTCCTCTAGTCACTGAGCCTCACCTCCATCTCAGCAAATATATTACATTTATTACTGGGACCATCATCATTGAAGTAGGCAGGGGAATAGCTAAACACAGCAGAGACCAAGACATCGCTAACTGCTAGACGAGGCGAGTGGGGGGTGGGGGGGGGGTGGCGGTTGGAGAGCAGAGGTAGAGGGAGGAGTGGCTCATGACACACTTTGTTTTGGTCTACAGGCAGTGCACAACAGCAAACCTAGTGGTGAAACGATTTCGCTTTTTGCCCCTTTAAGTAATGGAGTCATAAAATTCATAATTTTCATAAAGTAAAATTTATTACACAGTTGTGATACAATGTTGTATGATGAGATTAGAAGTGGTAGAGTTAAGCAACATAGTGTGTAATGTAATTTTGATGGATGCGTTGATGGATGAATCAGATGTCAGTTATTATAACTCCTGTGTTTCCCCTGCCTCAGGATGAAGACGGTGCTGATAGCCCAGGCTCAGGCAGAGAAGATCAAGAAGATCGGAGAGGCGGAGGCTAGCTCCATCGAAGCAGTGGGCAAAGCGGAGGCTGAGAAGATGAGACTGAAGGCTGAGGCCTACCAGCAGTACGGAGAGGCAGCTAAGACTGCTCTGGTCCTTGAGGCCCTGCCTAAGGTAAAACATAGATAGGTTCTCCAAGTGTCCTTAAGAGTTCCATAATGCACATCCAGCTTTACTAAACAACTTGTAGTTTTTGATGTTTGAGTTTGGTTTGTGTATGAATAATACTTCTTACAGCAAGCATGAACCAGTGCTGCATCAGTGCATGAGTCCCACAGAAGGAGGAATCTTTGTTGAAATCAGTACATGAATCAAAAAATGTCTTCCATAAGCAATATAGACTGAATCACAGTGATGTCACGTTAACAACAGCAGTCACCTCTTATTAGAAAACTGGTAATTGATTTCAATTGCAGAGATATGTGAAATCAGCAAACTTGTTTATTTGTCATATCTGTAACATTTAAAGATGTGTAGTTAAACATGATGGTCCATCCTGTCTGACGTAACTGGTGTGATTATCTTATGTAGTGTGTTGCTGTGCAAACATCATAGATAATTCAAATCTACCAGCACAGAAGCTGAGCAATATACTGCCGTGGACAGGGGCCACAGCAAAATGTTTATGGTAGTCATATGAAATATAAATATCAGATTAATTGTGCGCTATATTTGGAATATTTTCACCGCTTTACCTCACACATTGATCAAGTCAGCTAGATCAGCAACTCTAGTGGTCTTAAATGACTGTTTTTGTCAGTGGAGTCTGGTGGCTTTGAGATAACAGCTTCAGTTACCCATCAGAAAGTCATGCCTGACGGTGATGTGAAGCTGTGAAAATATTCTAAATATAGTGTACACTGACACTGATATAGATTTTTTTAGATGCTAAAAACTAGCCAACTGAGGCAGTGTTTGCTCAGCACTGTTTCATTTTTATGCATGTGAGGCAGAGTTTTCTACCCAGAGGTTATTGCAACCAAACATTCTGATTCCGTCCATAATTTCAAAAACACTGTGCTACAATTGGTATAAAATGGACAATTCGTCATATTGGGAAATATTTGTGTCCAGTTTTCTTGCTAAGAGTGAGTTGAGAAGATTGATACCACTGTTCGGTAAATACAAAGCTACTGCCACAAGGTTAGCTTAGTTTAGCATAAAGACGGGTCTGACTCTGTCTAAATCTAATAAATCTCCCTCACAGTCCCACAACATGAGCGCTTACACAGCTGGAGCATTTTTTGATTTGTTCTACGAAACTAGCATGCTGTATTTTACACACCCAAGTCAGCTGTATTTCCATGGAAAAACTTTTAATAGTAGCAGTGTTCTGTTCTCAAACCCAAATTCATTCAAGATGGTCAGAAATACATTTTTAGGTATTTGGATATGAAACTGTGGAGAAAGTGGAGGAAAGTTAACAGCTCTCAGTCCTACAGTGGAATCACCACTATTGCCTCATCTTGATGATTCACAGGTCATGAGACTATGACTGTATATTGTGTCACATGAACACTTTGTGTGGGAGATTTATATTATTTCCAGCTTACAGTAAATACTCACCTGTATTTTTGCAGATTGCTGCCAAGGTGGCAGCGCCATTATCCAAGACCAATGAGATAGTCATCCTCAGTGGAGAGAGCAGCCGTGTGACGGGCGAGGTGAACCGCCTGTTGGCTGAACTTCCTGTGTCTGTCAACGCTCTCACTGGAGTGGATTTGTCAAAGGTATGCATGCTTTATAATACAGACGTGTATGTGAACAATGTGAATGTATGTGTGGTATTATTAAGCTGTAATTTTTTAACACCTGTTAGTTTTTGATAGCTAGCTGTTACCATGTGGGATGTAGCTTGATGCTAATTGAGGACTTTTAATTAATGTATTTCCGTTTGTTCTTTTTTGTAAAACATTTATTTTACAAATTAGTTGTTTATATTAAAGCTGTGGTCTCTAACTTTTATAGAAAAAATAATGATCAACTTTAGCTTTTTCTTTGCTGGTAGTAGCCTAAAATGAGTTGAAATCTGCCAGTTGAGGCTTTTGGAAAAACTTATAAAAGGACAGTGAATAGAAAAGAATGTAGGTCATGAAGGCACTCCAGCTTGGTTATGTAAAATTCATGAGGGTTTGTTTCAAAGCCGTAGAGTTTCAGTGGCAGGTTGAATAATCTGTCCTTTTTCAACAGATCCCGTTGCTGCAGAAGATGAGCAGTGCTCAAGCCTGAAAACCGACGACTCCACATGATTCCAGTATCTGTTGTATGCACTCTGATAGACTGCCTTTAATACACTTGAAAAATTTTGTTGTTTTATACGTATATACTGTATACCAAGTGAATTTTGGAAACCTCTGGTGCCTTACTTTATACAGCGCCAGAATATCTGAATGCACTGCTGCTCATTCAAAGATTTTTTTAATTTAGTTTTAACATGGGAGCGTTTTGTGTTTTTATTTATTTTTTTGTATTTGAATATATGAATTGGCCCGTTTGTATAAAACAGGGGTGGCCAACCAGTCAGAGACCAAGAGCCACAAAAATTACCGTGGTAGTACAAAGAGCCACATCATACATGTGAGCTTACAAACGCACTCCCTCTCTCACACAAACACGAAATGACATAAAATCAAAATCCATACATTTCCAATTTTCAAAGCCAGATTTATTTATCTCACACACAAATGAATAACCATGAATAGAGATACACACAAACACAGTCTCTCCCTCTCATACTGTCTTTCTGACACTCACCATCCTTTGATTGGACTTTGAACTTATCCCACAGTAGTGGCACCATGAGGTCATGTACCGTGGTGTTTCAGTAGCAGCCTACTGCGGTCTACCGTTGGTACCAGTATACCATGCAACACTACTCCACACACATCCACACACAGTCTCTCCCTCTCTCATACTCTCTCCACACACACACGCACACACACAAAGACACACGTTTCTTCCCTGCCATTTTTTGTTGTGCGATATCGCCACCGCACTGCCATCCTGCATTCCTCCCGAACTCCACACCCTCTCACCTGCCCATGCGCACTCCTCTCTCTCTCACTCGCTCCACTTAAGCCTGTTACATTTCTTAAAGGGCCATACGCACTCATAACAATAAATTGAATTTTTTTATGAGGGAACCCACTGAGCAAGCAATGTCTGTGGACGTCCAAGTCTAGTTGATATCACGTCTGTGGATGTGATATCAACTAGACTTGGACGTCCACAGACGTTGCTTGCTCAGTGGGAAGCGGAAGAGCCGCACGCCGATGGTTTTAATTAATGGATCGAAGAGCTGCACACTGATAGGCAAAGTGCCGCATGCGGCTCGCGAGCCGCGGGTTGGCCACCCCTGGTATAAAATGTCATCAAAGGGAAAGCTGATATTAGAAAGGTGTTACGGTTGACCCACCTGCTGACTCTCACCGAGGTTATGGCTCATTCATGCTCAACGTTAAATACGTTTACAGACAAACATGGAGCCTTCAGTTGTACTCTGCGTTCATGTAGTCTATGTTTGTGCACGTTTTCTGAAACCTCATGGTCACAGAGGAAACGGAGAAGTACCATTGGAGATAGTGGGCGCAGTGTCGCGTAGTTCAAGTGAGATATGTCTGTAGGACATGACAGAGAACAAATTTGTGATATAATGAAAAGAATAGATTGTCCACATGTCACACTGTATAGAATGGCCTCACACACTGCTGCCATCTACAAGGCTGCCTCCTTTAAAAGCTTTTACGACCTCCTCCAGTTTGTCCTTGTTGGTTGTTGTCAGAAACGTTTGACTTTGCCCTCTAGCGCTGTCTAGTGGATGTAGCTGTGCCAACAAAATGGACGCACAGGAGTATGTCGGCAGTGACGGTTACAACGCATGAAATGAACATATCTATTTTCATACGTAAAGGGAGTAAAAAGGAGCCTTGACGATGTGACAGCTGATGTTAACACCTATTCCTTGGTATTTACACATTTGGGCCTCTGCTCTCACTTTTTACATTTTGCATGATGCAGGCCTTTTTGTTGATTTATATACCTCTTTCTTTGTAAGTAGACACATCTGCATTCCCTAGATAATCTGAATATTGTTAATTGTAAAGTTTTCTTTGTATTGTACTTGTTGTAATTTTCAACTATTTATTTGAATGTGACACTGATTGATTTCTACAATGTAACCGGTGCTCACAATCTTAAAAGAAGCCCCTTTTATTGTGCAAAATTTGTCTGTTGCCCTGAAAGAAGCTTAATTCTTGACAAGCTGTTCGTATCAGTCAGTCCCTCCAGGATTTCACGTGGATTGTTTTTGGGATTGTTGCAGCCTGAAATGCCTGATTTCATGGCAACTCTTCTAAAAATTGCGATGCATTTTGCAATGTTAGTGGTGCTTTTTATGCAAGGAAAATACAGGGACAAAGGAAAACTGCAAAAGTAGTTGTGATGGTGTCTCAGATTTGGAGCCTTTTATTATAAACATCTTAGTTTCCGTCAGAACTAGAATGGATTTGTGATGGTAGAGGCGGTATATAGGTGGGGGCTGACAGCTGATCATCACCAATCAGCTGTTGATGTCACTCAAAGCAGCGCTGCCTCTGTGAGCGGCTCTCCTCCTGCTCTCTCTGCCCGGTTAGTGCAAACTAACACAGCAGTAGTGGCTAACATCCAACATCAAGCTGTTTAACGGCCCAAACTCACACCGATAACAAAGCGGCTTGAGTCGGTTGTTAAACCCGTTAATTACAGTTGGGTAATGTTAGCTGTGGGATGCTAACACTTAGCCCTGTCACTGTGTGTGTGACTCTGGTACAGAGCTCTCCCACAGCAGTAGTCTCATGATAAGAAAGAGAATGAGAGAGAGCGGGGGGCAAGGAGGGGCTGAGCGAATCGATATTCTGCACTCAGCTCTACGACGAAATGAGATTTTACCCATTCTTAATCGTCAAAGTTGCAGCAAAGTTGTGGTGATTGGAAAAATTGCAAGGTAGTGGCTGAATTGGCGTCAGTTGTTGTCGCAGCATCCTGGAGGGATTGATCAGTCCAGTTTTTATGGGGTAGCTTGTAACGTGGTCCTTAAATACTTAATGTGGGTTTTAATGTAAAATGTTAGTTTCGGCCTAGATCAAAAAGCATCATTTGGTGTTTAAAACAAAAAGATGAGAAAGAAGGGAAAAAATATTTCATGGACAAATTGTAAACATGACTAGCTTGGAGTTGTGTGAAATATATTTATATTGTTTGGAAAAGGCTTAATGTGAATAGATTTTAAAACTGAAAGGCCAGATAGCGATGCCAAATAGAATAGACTGTCTTTTAATTTTTATTCTATCAGAAGGACCTGGAGTACTGCATAGTTTATCTGATTTCCTACTGCAAATATCTATAGATGCTAAGCCATGTTTGACAGGGTGTGTCGACAAACCAAACTCCGACACTTTTCAGAGAAACACACTCTGTTCAGTGTTTGTTTTTTAATGACTGTGACATCAAATATAGAAGTATCTTTTAGCAGAGTACTTACCACACAATGTTTTATCTATTTAAATCTTCGATGTTGCTGTTTGTGAATGGTCACAATGCTTTGTTGTTTTGGGGTCTAATGCACCAAATGTTTAGCATCAGTGCAGCAGTACAAAGGATCTGATGTTTAAAGGAGGGGGGCATGTCCCAGTAGAGCCAGCAGTGAGTTCTGCTCATCTCCCCTCAGCGCTGTAAAGAGCTGCACTCACCTACACTACACCTGAAGTGGCGAGACAGTAATGTTTAGTTTGAGCCTCATATCTCAAGCAGGTGACAACAAATACAGAGGTAGTTTTATGTGATGCTGAAGTAAACAGCCAATGTGAGCATACTGACATAGGATTCACAGAAGACTGTTATTATTATTATTGTTAATATCTTTTTTTGTGCTCATCCTTTGCTGATTTAGTTACTTGACAAATACTGTGACCATATTGATTTGTTTAGCTTCCAGTGTGTCCACTGTATATATGACATATTTGTGTTATATCCCTAATGTTATTTACAACACGTGCACTACTGTGTGTCTCAAACGGCCATGTATGCTCTTGCTGCATGTCACCCATCTGTACTCAGAATAATCCGTTCACTCTTAGCTAATTGTTGTTCTAATAAATCCAAATGTAATGATTTATTTATTTTGCCATTGACTATTCTGCAAATTTTATTTATTTGATTATTGATATGTTTTTCACTGTTTCCTGAATCGGCTTCTTAATTTTGGTTTGAGGTGTGGTGATGTACAACGTGTTATATATATATATATATATATATAAATATACATATATGAAGATAGTCAAAACTCCTTTAATAGAAAATAAAGCCAGATTTCAGTCATAATTTCTTTGCATGCTTCATTTATTTATTATTTGTCAGTTTTGGTTAGAGATGTTATCTGTTTCTGTCAGTTGTGTATTTTTTGTTATACTTCCAGAAGAAGAATTTCATGACAGGTTATTGTATGTTTATGTAAATGAGTGGCATTTGCTCATGGCCCTTTACTCCTCATTGTGTCCCTTCTATTTCTGAAGTCAAACCTATTCCCAGTGAAAGTACGTTAAAAAATAAACTTAAATACTCTAATATAATTCAATACTGACAGGGCGCATACTGCATAATGAATAGATTAAGTACTTTTTTTGGTGCCAGTACTAAGTCAATATTTAAAGGCAGGATTATTAATTTTATTTTTTTTTAGTAGTTGATTTTTTTAACTTAAGTATTCAAGCACAAGTTTCAGCTACTTATAATTTACTTGAACATTTCCATTTTATGCTACTTATATATCTAATCAGCTACATGTTGGAAGCCAAAAATTGTACTTTTACTCCACTACATTCATTTAATAAATTTAGTTACTTTGCAGATCCAGATCATTGATACAAAATATAATCAACTAAATTATGATGTATTATCATAGATGAAGCCAGTAAGTAATTAGTGTGAGAGCTGACTAAAGCTCTCTCGGATCTTTACATAGACAATAGAACAATTAAAATATGCTTTACTATCCAGCATTTTATAAGAATTAAAAGCTTGATCTAGAACAGACTTGAAGTAAGGGACTGTTCTTTACTTACTAGAGGAGGCGGGGTGGCTGGGATGTGACTCTTTTTTATTTTTGGACCTCCCAGAAGCTTCAGATATTTTTCCTTGAGGATTGCTGAGTGACTGGTGGAAAATGTATGACCCTCCCTCCCACATAAATTAGTTACTAGATTTTTAAAACTTACCCTTTGATGTTTTCAAAATCAGAAGTTGAAGAAGAAGTACTTGAGGGTTTATTTTTGGCCAAATGTCAAATCAGATGCAGAATAAAGTGATGTCGATGAAATCACTATTTTAAACTCAGATTTCGTTAATGCTTCTTTATGATGGAAGCATTTGTCACACATGATGTGTCCAAGGACTGGCGGAGACTTTGAAAATCCAAAAATAATTTCTGTATTTATATTTTTGGCCATGATAAATGGAGTAATTAGACATGGCCTATTTTTGCACCACGCCCTTCCCCCTCACAGGCAACGAACAGTCCCTTAGAAAACATCTCATCTGTGTGAGTTATTGGACAGGCGTTTACCATTGATGCCTAAATGCAGAACCGGGGGTCCTGGCCCCTTGCGCATGCGTGAGAAAGGTTGCTGCCGTAGCCAGACAGCAGCAGCACGAAGATCCAGCACCGGGGATGGCCTCCTAATTTTTAAGAGACACTATCAACATTATATCTCCACAAAATGAAGTTTCCTTACTCATAGATTCGCGAGGAGTAAGTATTGCGCTCTTTAATTTGGATGACGTCGGTGTTTTCCGTCAATGAAGAGCTAAAGTTTGCTAACCAGCTGGCCTGGTCACAATAAGCACAAAGAAGCTCCTTATTTATTGTGGTGCTTGACTCGAGCTAACCTACTGAACGATGAAAATTTTTGATTTTCCTTAAGGTGGGGGCAGCTTTGGCCCTGTAGTCTGATCATTGTGTGTGTTTGCTTGCTGAAATAGTCCAGCTACATTGATTAGATCGGTAGCAGCGCTAGCTAGCTGTTTTAAATTACAGCAGATTAAGGCTGGATTGCTAGACAGATGGCTAACGTTACCTAGCTACAGACAGGCTGTCTGAAAGTTAACCTACCTCACTATGAGCCTGGGGACGGGCTCGGGCTGTCTGAGAGTTAACCTGCCTCACTATTGTACTAACTGTGTGATCCGACACGTTCACAAATCTGACAAAAGGTTAATTTAGGCGTCAACTGAGGACGATGCCTTAGATCCACACGGTAAGTGTGGCCTCTGTCTGTAGAAAAGGTCACATTATCCAGTCTGCATTAATGAAGATCCTCTTTTCCTTTACACTCACTGCACTGCGTCCTCCTGAGGGATACAGAGGATTCAAAGATACACCCATGTCAGCATAGAAGCACTGGCCTTATAGCCTAATGCATTTACTTTCAGATCAAATAGAAAAGCCAAGAGTCTTATTGAATATATTCGAATAAACTTAATGGGCCAAGCATGTGAACACATGCAAGGAATTTGACTCTCAATGTACTTACACAGAAGTAGACACACCTAAAAACAAGGACAACAAGGATAGGCTGTGTGCATGTGTGAACTACAATGACATTTGTATACAGTAAGACAATAGTGCGATGGTGCAGAGTACAAAGAGTGCTGAAATAAATATGGGATGACTGTAACAGGTTGCTTTATGTACATGATATAGGTGGATATGAATGACAGTATATATAAAATAATATAAATCTAATGGTATATATATGGTAACACAAATGCATGCTGTACATAGCCAAGACTACATCTTATCTCACCAATAAATTGAATCTAAAACCTTAAGAGATCATTCAGGCCGTACCACTATGACAAGTCAGTAAAATATCTGGAGAGTGGAAGTGAACTAATGATGAATCATAAACTGGCTGTAAATCTGTGATGAATCTGCAAAATGATGTGTGACTAAACCATAAGAAAACACTTAAGGGATCTCTGCAATAAGGCCGCAACTAATGATTATTTGAACTTTCAATTAATCGGACAGCTGTTTTCATGATTGACTCATTTGGTCCATAAGATTTTAAAAAATTCAATGCCTATCAAACCTTCCTAAAGTCAAATGTGACACCTATATATATATATATATATATATATATATATATATATATATATCTATATATGTGTGTGTGTGTGTGTGTGTGTGTGTTCATTACCACTGTGGTAGAGCAGCCAGAGTGTATACCTTTTTGAGGTCAATCTGTCTCGCTCACTGCATCACTGGAACCATTTTTATGTAAGGGCGTGGATTATACTGAAAAACAGAGTCAGCAGCGCATCATGACTAAATGAATTAGAGAATAGCAGAAACACTGAATCTTATAATGACACTGACGAAGAAGCTCTTTCTTGCAAGGTCAACAGCTGATCCAGTTACTAAGGTCTGAACGAGTGCCGAATTACTGATAACAGCAGATTGGTTTAACCCTAAGAAGGGAACAGGGTATTAAGCTAATGGAGACGTGCATGTTTCCTTAAACTCTGCCTTATGTACTTGTGGTCAACATTGCCTCTTCATGTCACACCTCTAATATAAGCTAACAACATGTTTCAGGTGGTGACTACGGCAACACTGACCCAAGCCATATCACTAGAGCTAAAACAATGAGTCAGTTAAATCATTAGAAATTTACTTTTGATGGTTGATTTGTATGTTTTGCTTGAAAAACAAACATTCCCTAGTTCCAGCTTCTGAGTTGTTATGCTGTTTTACAGGATAATGAATTGAATGTTTTGGGGTTTAGGACTGCCGGTCAGACAAAACAAACCAATGGAAGACGTCACCGTGAGGATTAGGACTCTATAATGGCCAATTAATTGTGAATTAAAATAATCGTTAGTTGCAGCCCTACTGTGGATTTTGTCAGAGAACAAAGGAACAAAGCAAAAAATGTTTCAATTTCTATTTATATATGGGGGAAGTCTTGTTTTTAGACAGAATTGAAACATGTGAATGCATCTCCTTTTGAATGTTACCACATTTAAAATAAGATTCCAGTGTAGATGGTGACTGCCTCTGTTAGCCTGCCCTGTGTGACCAGTAAGTGTTCTTATGGTATACTCTGGCATAATTTTACTGATTAATCCTCAATTTGCATACATGCATGATTATTCCCTTGTCCACTGTTGAAATACTTAACGTTGACTTGTTACAGTGGTACAGTCTGATTCCCATAATTTTCTTTTGACTAAGCTAATTTGTGAGCTAAAGTGCTCTCTTGGACATGTTTGGGTCAAGCTTTTCATAACATGACCTATTTAAAACCTGTGTGTGGGTTGTTGTTTTTTTTGTTTTGTTTGCTGTTAGTTTTTTTTTTTTTGATACTGTGTGAGTTTAAAGAAGATAGCTGGTTGGCTTGCAGCCTACCATGTGATGTTTTGCTCAATAAAAAAGCATCTTGTTCCCTCTCAGCTCTATGCCTGGTGCAGGGTGCACACACAGAACCATGATGTCAGTTTATTACAAGCTGCCATTTGCAAAAGGTCAAACTGTACGGGATGTGAAAATAGGCAACAGCAAAGTCATTTCACACCAACGTAAGTGTCTGTCAGCGGCTGAATCGTGTCTGCTCTGTTTGTCTTCAGTATGGTGAGGAGAAGGTGTCCCATGTTGCATTAGTGGAATAGTGACATGCTGGCCTGTCTGCCGGCATCAGGTGACCCTACCATCCGACTTCTCTCCCGCACGCAGATGAACACTGGACTTCAGAAATGTAAGTGCTTTCTTCTACCATGTTGTGGTCGTATTTCCTTTTAAATGAGTCATTTCCTCATTGGTCAGCATTCAGGATCAGAATGTGATGATAGTGATGTTGCGAGACACAGATTGAGGTTTTCAATACCATTATTCATGGTTAGGGCCCAGCGAAATCAATTTACATTTTTTCCAGATTCCATTTTAATTTTTCCGAATTCTGTGTTTTGCGATAATGCAAATTTTGTCATGGGAAATAGTGTCTAATCCTGTAAATGATTACAATTTTGACAGTCCAATAAGAAAATATTCAAAATTCAATGAATATCAATTAATTTGATGTAAAGCAACCTGCCTCTCACTATTTTTTATGCACAGTTTTCAGCAATTAAATAATTTCCCCTCATTATGTAATGGGATTTCTTCATTTAAAAGGGACCCAGGTAACATATTTTATGTTTCATGCAAATATATTACAGTTAATTTTATTTCCATACATGTATTTACACTCTGTTAACACCATTTTTTGAAAAGTGGACGTAGTCATGCAGTGTGTATCCTGGGCCGTTAAAGTGCATTTTACAGGACAGAATACAGGTACACTCCAACTTTAGTAGTGCCTGATTTGACCATGCAGATCCGAGTGACAGTTGGTGTGATGCAAAATCATCACACATTCCCTCTGGATGACACAAGAAGCACAGGAGGACAGGACTGATCCAGGTTGGCTGACCGAGTAAAACACTGCAGTCAAGCTAACCGTCAATTGCATCTCCGTGCTAAAACCTGCCGATGTTAAAGTTGGAAACGTACACATGCAGAACAAAGTGTCAGCGACAACTGTCGGCGGCCGTGTGTGTGTAGGGGACCTAAGCCCCACCCTCGAGGAAAGCAGAGCAAGTAACAGCAATACATAGCAGCATAGTTTTCTTTCTGTTAATTCAGCTTACACGTTGTGAAAAAACAGTTACAAGGGTAAGGAAAACAGGATTTTTATAAATTGCATCAACATTTTAGCAAATCACACAATATTCTGCGTTTTACAATTTTTATTATCAAATTCTGTGTTACTGTCCGTGCATTGCGAAACATAAATACATAAATAATCGAAGATTAACGTGACAAGAGAGTGTGATTCTGCAACATTATGTCATCATCACTGATTAGTAAAACCTTTTAGAGGACACACATTCATGAGGAATGTAATGAGGTTTCTTTATAGAATGTAAATAATAGAAATACCAAAGTGTAAACAGCATGAAATGTGGTGAATAAATTGAATTACAGTTGAACAGTGTACATGATCCTGGCTTTTTAAACAGGAGTTAAACAATTAAATACACCTCGTTTTATTACTTTGTTGTAAAAGAAGTGACAGCTTTTCGCTCCAGTTAATGATTAAGTGCACTGTGCATTTGATCCAAAACATTAATTGAGGCAAAGTGAGTTTTTGTTTATAAAATTCCATGCTCACTTCCATGATTACAGAACTTCTAATGGAGAGTTGGAGCAGATACAGCTAGACTGTAACTCATGCTGCAGTACATTTTATTCCCACATTGCTTGTTGTCACACAGTGTAGTGTTACAGTTCATGTCAGTATATAGTGTTGTGATGTATCATCAAATCCCAGTCAATGTGCTTTGCTTGGTATTTCTGGTTGTCTGACCTTGCACACATTGCAGGGGAAACTACACAGAAGATGAGATCTGCCAGCTATCCAACCCCAGCAGAGTTGGATGCCTATGCTAAGAAAGTTGCCAACAGCCCTCTGACCATCCAGATCTTCCCCAACAGTGTCAAAGTTCCTCAAAGGAAGCACATTCGCCGCACAGTCAACGGGCTTGACACCTCCTCGTCCAGCCAGCGCCACAGTCCCTACCCCTCTCAGGTCAGCTCCAGTAGGGGTCTGCTGGCTGTCCTCCGCGCGCCTGCCAAAGGCGTCATCAAAGAGTCAGACGGTAGCCGCGCTCGACAGCTTCAGAAGGCCATCATGAACCCTCACAGTGGGCCGTACGCCACTCAAAGCACTTTAAATCTTCCTCAACCTGCTCCTCACCTACAGGGCCCGTCTCAGCCTGCGGCTCAGGCTGCACAGAAGCAGGGTATGGTTCACTCACAGGCGCTACAGCAGAGCATGACTCATCCAATGACTTTACAGCAGCCACAAACTATGCCTCACCCACAGGCTTTACAGCAAAGGAACATGGCTCATTCACAAGCTCTGCAGCGGCAGCAGAGTTTGTCCCAGGTTCAGACTTCACAGCAGAGATTGGCTCATCCTCAAGGCATCCAGAGGCAGCAGAGTCTGCCTCACACCCAGGCTCTACAGCAACAGCAGAGCCAGTCCTGTCCACCAGTCGCACCACAGCAGCATCTTTCTCATCTGCAGACACTAAAGCATCAGACGGCTCCTCCGCAAGCTTTACTAACACAACAAGGAGTGACTCAGGATCTGCGCCACATGTCTGATGGAGCTCAGCTTCCGGGCCTGCAGCACACCCAGGGGCTAGTTGGCTCACAGCCCCTCCCCCAGGCTGCAGGTACAGGACCTCCTACCATGCCTAATAGCCTCCAGCAGCCGCCACAGGGGGCATACGGGCCCCGGAAGCTCCCTGACGCAGACGCCCCACCAAATGTAACTGTATCTACCTCCACCATCCCACTGTCCATGGCAGCCAGCCTGCATCAGAACCGGCCGAGTGACCTGAGCAGCATTGTGCACCAAATCAACCAGTTGTGCCAGGCACGGGCTGGTATGGGCACCACCTCAGTCTGTGAGGGCCAAATAGCAAACCCCAGCCCCATCAGCCGCAACCTGCTGATCAACGCCAGCTCAAGGGTGTCCTGTCACCACCCGGCTCTGGGCTCTGTGCCTAGCTGCCTCATGGTGGGACCCCCAGACAAAGCTACAGCTCAGACTCCCAATGCTGCTCTCCATTCACAGCCCAATATAGCTGCTACTAATAGTATACCTGCCTTTCACGCAGACCCAGAGAAGGTACAACTGCAGCAGCAACAACAACAACAACAACAACAGCAGCAGCAGCTGCAGCACCATTTACATCAGCAGAAACAACAGCAGCAGTTACAGCAGCAACAGCAACATTTACAACAACTACAGCAGCTGCAGCAGCAGCAGCGCTCTTGGGCCCAGCATCAACTGGCCCACATGCAGCAGCCTCCTGAGGGGGCCCATCCCTGTAAGAACCCAAGGATGGAGCCTTCTACTGAGTGTGCTTTCCCCTCTCGGAACCTTAGCTATCCCCACAAGCTACCCAACACTGCACAGTCCTTCCCTCTTAAACACCCTGCAGAAAAACCACGACCTTCATCCCCTGTTAACTGCCCAGTAGGTTCTATGCCTTACATTAATGGCCACTACATGCAGCCACCGTGGGGCAGTATCCCAGCCACAGCAGGTAACAATGGATCTGGCTCTCAGGACCTCCCAGTGGTTTTCCAGGGAGGGCAGGCTCCTGCCTCCACAGACCGCATCCCAGGGGCAAAGTACAGGCCAGGGAAAGAGGCTCCTCCTGGCCAGTCCAAGTTGATGCAGAATGTGGATTTCTTAGGAGGGGGCTTCCAGATGCCCAGCTTTCAGGAGCAGAATATGGGTGTGATGGAGAAGATGCACAGGTCAGCCATGGGCCAAGTTCAGGAGCCCAATAATGTTGGAGGTGCTCACACCCATCACCCAGGCTACCGATAAAGCGTGCGTTTATTCCCCCTTGGTGTGTTTTGAGTTCTTCTCAACAGCTACTTTCAGCTTCTGTGGTTTATTCTTTAAGATCTTGCAAGTGATCAATTACATTTATTGCTTCAGAGCTTGATTTGTAGACCCACCAGGTTGTGATGTTTCAAAGTATTCCTCAGGTCTTAAGCCATGTCGTACCTTTGTTGCAGATGAAGGTTTTTTGAGATTGTTGTCCACTGTTGAGTAGAATTCCTCTTTTCATCACTGGCATGGATGTGCTGCTCTTTGTTCATGTATATATGGTGTTCTAGAATATTAATTTGCAGCTGAGAATATGCTTGCCATAAGATTGTCACAGTGCTTTTCTTAGGTTGACATGGAACAACTCAACTTTTTTCAGCATTTGTGGCCTTACAACTGCCCAAAGGCAAGATTTAGGATGTCCTCGTGTTATGTTTTTATTTGCAATTATTTATCCTTTTAACAGGTTTGTGATCCATTTAAATAAGGTTACATGTATATGCAATTAATAAGACTGTTGATAAAGTTTTGTCCCAGGAGCTCCCTCCCATAGTTTAACACTTGTTATTGCGCCTAAAGTGAGAGCCACAACTCCTCTGTCAGGAAAACAACACAGCTTCTAAACTGCACCGTGAGTGGTCCAGGTAGTTTGTGCCTGGGTGATCACAGTGTGCAAAAATGGCTAACTATCACTGTTAAGCTGAATTTTAGTTAAAGGTCCAGTGTGTAGGATTTTTGGGGGGTACATTGGCAGAAACTGAATATAATAAGTACGTTTTCTTTACTGTTAAATCACCTGAAAAAAGAATTATAATGTTTACGTTACCTTCGAATGAGCCGTTTATATCTACATAAGGAGCAGGTCCTTGTCCACAACGTCTGCCATGTTGCACCGCCATGTTTCTGTAGTACCCCAAAACAGACAGACCTAACACTGGCTCTAGATGGGCAGCATTTGCGTATTTTCGTCGGCCACTGTAATTTGCAGTCCCTCCATGACAAGCAGCATTAGAAAAATAGTTATTAGATTTGTTTGATTTTTTTTTTTTGGAGAGTGAGAGACCTCTGCAGGTAATTTGGCTCCGTTAAAAACCTCCTGAACCTCCTGAAAAAGGTGAGCATAAATAAGCAGGTGCTGGGCTAGCATCCCATCTCTGAAATGCTGAACTGTGTCGCAGATTTGTAACATAAAACTGCTGTATTCATTGTTTTTACTGGTTTAAATCACCTGGTCCGTTTGTTTTGGAGAGGAGTAGACCTTTGCCGATAATTCGGCTCACAGTAAAAATCTCTTGTGCTATAAACACTGATGGTATCATTATCGGGAGTTCGCACTTGGCACATGGGAGAAGTTCAGCTGGTTTTAACCTGCAGTCCTCACCTCTAGATACCACTAAATTCTACACACTGCTCCTTTAAAAAAAAAACAACAACAACATAAAGCCAGCGTTCACAAAAACGGCAATGCTTTCCACGTAGTTTCTCAAGTTGCAAGTGTTTCTCTTGTGTTTGAAAAGTTTAAAGTGCCCTCTTGTGTGTAATATTTCAACAGTTGCTTTAGAAGTTGTTTATTTTATTACAGTTTTAGTCATATTTCTGTAGATGGTCCTACTTGAACTGTAGAAATTACTTTTAAATGTTATGCCTAACATTTGGCAAAAGGAGCATAAACTCCATTAGCCCTTGTTTGTCTTTAGTTAATGTGAAACAGAATGGCATCCCATAAATATTAAAATGGTGTATGTATGTCCTTATGTGAAAAGCGAATTGATCACTTGCAAGCATGCAAGTACTTCAAATATAATGCAAGCTGGGAAAATGCTTTGTTTCCCTCCCGACACGTTTCCTCACCACTTTACTACTGTAATACAAGTGAACTGATGTGGTGTGGACATTATTTGTGTGGCTTGTGGTGGGCCGTTCATCTACTAATCACTGGCCTCACCCTGTGTCGTATTTCTGCTACCTATAAAGAGACAAAAACAGTTAATGCAGGTTATGTTTTGCTAGATGTGTCTAGCATGAAGCTCTGGACCCAATTCCTCCTCCAGTCCTTTTACAGGCTGATGTTGTCTGGGCACATGTTGCTCTGCTAGCCTCAAGCCTTCTGGGAAAAAGCCTTAAATGTCACAGTAGTTATCCTATATTTAATACTTACCTTAACGGACTTCCTTTGCCAGGATCCCAACTTCAGGATGGCTTCATTGTGAGAAAGTTTTCTTTTCCCCGGTTCATTTGGAATCTGTACTGTCAGATCATTGGGCAGTGTTAATATGTATAGGCAGTGAGAATGGGTGCCTTAAATTGAAATATTAAGGTAATAATTGCAACTCATACTTGTTAAATCACCCATCCTACTGTCTCAGATGTTGCCTATTAAGGATTTAAGATGATTTTAAAATATGAATAGTATTTAGCAGAAGTAGTAGGTATGTAGAACAGGGCTGTAGCAGTTATTTTAAAGTATTTGGACTGTGTTTTAGTTGTTATTCTTAATAAATATCCTGATAAAGTTTCTTAATTTATTTTTTTGGACCACTGCATCCTGAAGCCATAGGTGTTTTCACATTAGGTGCCATAGGTAACACACACATCGACGCAGACAGCGTAAACTGTATTGTCTGCACTCGGAGGCGAAAAAGAGGTTTGCATCCATACTTTAACCTGATGCATTTTTCATTCTCTGAATCGCTCTCAGAACACAGTACAGGTCAAAAGGGAGACAGATGATCAGAGAAAGACAGCTGAGATGCAAGCCGTAGCTCTTCTGGATTGTGGTCTTCATACTTGATGGCAGTTTTTTTGTTTTGTTTTTTGTTTTGTTTCCTGGCTCTCATTTTTGATGTGCCTGCCCCTTAAAGCTGCTATTGACTTTAATCTTAACACACACTAGTATGATTTGTGTGTGCGTGTGTATGAATAGTAATGATGTATGGGCTGTATCAGTGAAAATAAGTTCCTATTTATGGGATGGGTGCAGGGCGAAAACTGCCACCACTCAAATGCTGGTAAATTTAGCAATGTCTATGGAAGCAAATGCGGGACATAAGTATTTAAAATTTAACAGCCAATGAATATTAATATTAAAATAAACACCACTGAATTGTTAGTATTGAAATATTTAACTGTGAAACCACCATGTATTTTAATGTTACCTCTTTGAAAGTGAAATAGGAAATTTTCTTGTTTTGAAATTTGAAAACCTGAATATGAATAAATATGTTTTTTCAATTTTCACAAATTCAGACCCAAAAACTCAAGTTTCAGAATTACAAAAAACAAATCAATCGGTCAAATTCAGTTGCAAAATTGTAAACTTAATTTTTGATACTGAATTTGTGAACATTAAAAAAAAATTTAATCATCTTTTGAAATTGCAAATCAGAGGTGAATTCAGAACAAATAAATTCAATTACATGGTTAACAAAGTAAAATATGTCGATGCTATGAAACAGCAGATTCAGTCGAATTTAAATTTCACTTAGATATTAAGTGGCTGTTAAAATTTCAGTACTGATTGTCTCTTATTTGCTTCCATAATGTCCAGTCTTTACTCCAAATATATAATAACTGACCAGTTTTCAGAGTGGCGGAGTGGTTTTCATGAGTTGGACCCACTGCGGCCTAAAGACGGACACCCTCCAGGCCTGTGTGGGTTTCTTATCTTTAAATCAACATCAACAATTTGTCAGACCTGCCCTGTTTATTTTGAACTGCCTCGTTGCAGCCCGACACAGTCAGGTTCTACAGTTTCATATGAAGTGCCTCCACTGGGCTTAGTATGGAGAAATGTGTGAATGGGTGCTTGTGTGTGTGTATGTTAAGCTTGGGTACTTGCACACAGGTGTGCGCGCTGACAAACGTGCACAAAGTTAATCTCTGATGGGGGACCAAGCTACTTAGTGTAACTACTGATACTGTGTCATGGACTGAAGTCCTGAAGTGTGCCACGATTCCTAGACACTGTCGGGATGTGTGAACTGTTTGCTGCTGACTCACTGACCAAAGTGACCAAGCGTCCCTCTCTGTAACCACCCCGGCCAAAAGCCTTGGCAAGCTTGTATTGGGAACTTGTTATGTTCTAACAGTTCTAAGCAACAACCTGGTGACATAAAGGAGAGCTGCTGCCCTCATTTGGACAGTTATGGAAAATCTTGTGAAGTAAAAGTGTAAAGATGTGAACGGAGCTTAAAAAAATCTAGAGTGAGCTGTTGCTGTCTGTTTTCCACCAAGCAAGATTCAGATGTTCTAGCCAAAACTTTATATGTTCTGTGGTTTCATTTTACAGTATATCATCCTGCAGAAATGTTGCCACACACAGTACATGTCAATATACACTGTGGGAATCTAATCTACTTAAGCACATTGTAGCTCATCATGATAGTTGACTTAGATGTCAATATTTATTGCGGCACAGGTGTGTAACAGCTCTCTAGATTTATTTTTACTCTGGTTTAAGATGACTGTCTTTGATGATCAAAGATATTTCGTGTTGTGAACGGTGGTGGAGGGGGGCTTACTTTCTCTACTTTGTGAAAATGTGATATTCCAGTTTTGCCTAACCTTCAGGAATAAAATGTCTTGCACAAACATTCCCCCTAACCAAAATAAAGTTTGCAAACACAAAGCTTTTATGAGTGACTGTTTTGTTATGTACATATAAATACAGTGTAGGTCATTAAAACCCTTTGAGCTCTGCTATGGAAACTGTCCACCAGCGTTGGTTTTTGTGCTTACTGTGATGTCATTTTTTGGAGTGTTTTTAAAGGCTTCATATCCCTAAAATCTGTACTACTTCAAGGAATACTTCACCCACAAAATGACCATTTGTAAATCAGTTAGTCATGTTGTGTTAACCTGGTACTAGAGTCTGGATTAGACCACAGATACATTTCACTTTCATTGAGCATATGATTGGATAAA